>NC_133529.1:34419620-34483854 GCF_048544455.1 Silene latifolia | reverse complement strand
TTTTATGAAAATCATCAAAATAAAATTCGTGGCCTTCGCTCTGATACCACTTGTGGGATTTATCTGTATGCATCCCTTTAACTTTAAGGATTATAACGAATATATAGTGTTGATAACTAGTCATAAAATAAATCGCATAAACAAAAGTAGAGAATGAAGAAACAACCTTCGGTCCTAGAAAAATCGGCCTAAGAACAATATCGCAATGATATTCACCTATCAGTTGCATCCAAAACGATATGAGATATGCCCTTGCTTCTTGCTAGAATCGATCCCTAAATTTTCTGTAAAATTGCTTAGGGTTTCCGGTTTTTGTGTTTTAGATGAGAGGCAAGAATGAGTTAGAAAAATTAGGTTAGAAAATTCTACCCTTCACTCCCTTTAAACCGTGTATAAGGAGTGATGAGGGTCGATTTTTTTCTTTTTATTTTTCCGGCCCATTCACCGAAATTAAGAGGATAATTTCTCTTAATTTCGGTAATACCACCTACCAAAATAAGATGATTAAATCCACTTATTTTTGGTAGTTTACAAAATGTATATAAAGTGCATAATTTATAAATTGTCATTTTAATTTATTCCGTATTAATCAGTCTACTTACAACAGCTTGCAGTCGAGTTATTAATACCGGTCGATAATAATTTATTATGACAATATTGTATAATATATACTTTAACTATAAATATCGCATATTTATAATTAGCTAATTAAATATAACCGATTACATTTAATTATGAATTAACATATTAATTCGTCCAAGCTAACATTATATACATTAGTTAAATATAACTTATTATATTCAATTTACGAATTGACAGTTAATTCGTCTCACCTTATATTATTTAATCAGCATTAAATAATCGTCTCATCAACACATTGACTAACTGTTTAGTCATATAAGGCATCAATGTGATTATATTTTCATACAATCACATCTCTCAAACACATCCTTTAGGTGTGACTTTTAGGGACCAGTTGATCACCGCCATCAGTATGATAATAACATCAAACTTTCTAGCAAGCCAACCGTTATTAGGTAATCGTTAATCAACTGATAAAATACGAAGTATACCCTTGTGAACCTATAAGAGATTTATAAATGTTATCACACTAATTTGTGGAGGACACAAGCTCCAACACCTTTTTCTCCTCTTATGGTTGAGGTTATTAAGGAGATGGGTGTTCCATCCTATCATTTAATGCCAATGGTGTGGCAGGTTGTGTGTTCTATTGAGAATCTCTGTAAAAAACACAATATTTCTTTTTCTCTTGATGATTTGAAGGCTTGTTATGCTTGATGCGTGTCCTAAATATGTTGTTTTACACCCTATTTTACACGCATTTAAGAGCTCAAATATGTAGTTTATGCTACTATTTTCCCATTTCCGTCTACTTTCGTATTTTTGTATAATATTGCAGAAATGAGAAGAATTCAGCGGAAATCAAGCCGAATCCGTCCCCGAGTACTTGGCATATTATTTGACATGAAGTATTTACTCGGGAAGCGAACTTGGTGCGCGTATCGAGGTCTGAAAGACGAATTTACGAAACTTTTGGAGCAACTACCTGATCAAGCAGTCGATAGACTGGTGTTTTCAGTCGATCGACCAGCGCGCGATTCCTTAATGAGATCAGAAGTTACTGTTCAGCGATACTCAGTCGATCGACTGGCCTCAGTGGTCGATCGACCACTCCACGAGTTGATGCGTAAATTAAAAGGACGAGAATTAGGAAGCCCATTGTAATTAGGTTATGAGGATTAGGTTACGTGATAATTCCTATATAACGTAACTCTTCCTCAGCATCTATCATCCAGTTTTTTCATTGAGTTCTTAACATACAATTCACTTTTCATTAGTTTAGTTTAGTTTTCGTCAATAAAATTTACTTTTCGCATTAAGCTTTGGTTCTTTCCTCTTCAGTTCTTCGTACGGTATTCTTCTGTTTCTTTGTTCAATTTCACTGCTTTAATTCTTCCGTAGTTTAGAATTGCTAAATAGGATCTCAAAGCCAATTTATCGTTTCATGTTAATTATTTGTTTAGTTAATTCAATTATGAAATCATCTGCTTTGTTTATCAATTTTACTGTTAGTATTATCACCAATATGTCTAGCTAAATACCTTGTGCTAGGATGTAGGGGACCTGTAGTGTAGGCGGCATAAAATAGGAAGACCTAAATCGCGCCATGGTCGATCGACTGGCTCACGTGAGATCAGTTTCGTCTTGTTTAATTTAATTGCTATATTTGACGAATCGAGTGCACGTGACTAGTTGAATGCTTAGGAATTTACCGACCCGATAAGATCGAGAGATAGGGGAGGTAAATAGACTACTTAATTAAGACGACTAAATTAACAAGATCGAAAGATAAGTTAATTTAGGCATTTAAATCACTTTTCAGGACGAGAGTCAGCATTAGTGATATTAGGGACCCGTAGCTAGATCGAAAGATGCTACCTGTTAAGAATGGACCGGGAGGACTTCTTATTTTCCCATCTCACGTGATTATTTCAGACTTACCTAGTATACTGCCGCCGAAACTACAGTGAACCGACCATCTTAGCATCCCTTTAAATATTTGATTTCATCCAGTTTCTTTTAGCATTCATTTATTTGCCTTAGTTTAGTTTTAATTTGATTGCCTTTAGTTATAGAACTATTCAAAACAAACCCCCACACATTTGTTACTTTAAGACTAAAATCGGACAACTATTAATTGCATCGCCTCTCTGTGGTTCGACCCTGACTGCCGCTATCCATTGTAGTAGTTTGGAAATTATAAATTTATCTTTGGTACTCTACGACGATATCAAATTTTGGTGCCGTTGCCGGGGAGCCAATTGTTTAATTTTTAGTTGTTTTTATTTTAGTCTTTTTCTTAGTTTAAGGGACATCTGTTCCTTAAAATTTTCTCATATTCTACTTGTAGTTTCCTCTTATGCGCAGGTCACAGGCTGGTGAATTGAGACCGTTAGATCCTGAGATCGAAAGGACTTTGCGCGAGTTGAGGCGATCATCTAGAGTATTGCCGACAGAGGAAGAGCTGAGTACTCTGTCCAGTTATTACGAGAACGAGCTATTTGAGGAGGATCCACCTTCATCTCCTGTTTCTACTTCCTCAGCTGAGACCGTTACATCTCCAGATATGGCTGAAGAAGCAAGTATAACCAGTCACTCCGAGCCAAAAGCTGAGAATCTCTATAAGGGATTCGCGTTGCCAGCCGGGACGGAAAGGAAATTCGGGCCAAAACCGTCTTATATTAACTTGGTTGAGAGAAACCAATTTGGGGGAGCTGCAAATGAAGATGCAGCTAAATATATGGAGACATTCATTGACTACTGCTGTTCCATACCCCCACCAAAGCAGTGTGACCCGGACCGGTGAAGGAGACGATGTTCATATTCTCGCTTCGTGATGCTGCAAGGGAATGGTACCGAGATTTGGATCGAGCTGCTAACGGGATTACTGATTGGAATTCGCTGGCCCTAGCATTTTACAAGAAATATTTCTCTGCCTCGAAGACTAATGCGATTAGAGCTCAGATCACAAGTTTTAAACAAGGTCCTGATGAAGGTTTTCATGAGGCATGGGTCCGTTTCAAGGGACTAGTGCGAACCATTCCGCACCATGGGTTTGAGAAGTGGTTTCTGTGCAACCAATTCTACAATGGTCTTTATGACGATCAAAGAGCTATCCTAGATGCTGCAACTAATGGGAGATTTCATGAAAATAGCGGTGAGACAAAGGGGTGGAAAATCATTGATGACATTGCCATCCATAAAGCTGAGATGGGAATTCTAGAGGAAATCAGAGAAGATCGGCCGAATCTCCTGCTGTAGCTGCAATAGAAGCCCTTACTGCGAGATTTGACAAGATAGATTTTGGGGGATCTCAAAAGGGAGGTATATATAAAGTTAATGCAGTTTTAGACGGTCCCTTTACATGCAAAAGATGTGGTGCAGAGGGACATGTTTCGGAATTTTGTACCAGTTCGAATGAAATATGTGCTGCCTTTCAACATTATAGGCAAACTGGCACTTATCCCGATCCCTCTAATGTCCACCCCAATTTGAGATGGACTAACCAGAATGCCCTTAATCCGGGTCCACCACCGCAGCAGCAGCAGAATTATGTGCCCCTCATAAGCAAGCGGCAATTTCAAAAGCCTCCCAATGTGCCTCAAAGAAGAGCAATTTCAAAGTTCGACATTTACGAGTTAAAAACATGGTTCAAAATCTGTCGGGTTTGCTGCAAAAGGAGTCTCAAGCTAGAGAGACTTCTACAAAAATGTTGGAGAGTCAAATTGCCCAACTGGCAAGCAAAAGTGCAACTCGAGCTCCGGGGCAATTACCGTCGCAGTCGGATCAAAAAGAGACCCTAAATACTATCACTTTGAGGAGTGGGTCTACCCTTGATGGGCCCGCTATGGTCGAAGATGTCACTGAAAAATATGAGGCGGAACCGAGCAAGAAAAAGGCCATAGTGAAGAGTAGCAAGAAAAAGACGATCAGCAGGTATATCAGTCGATCGACTGACATACCCGGTCGATCGACCGATCCGCAAACAAGATCTGACTTCCGTTCGAGGAAGTCAGTCGATCGACTGACCAACATGGTCGATCGACTGGGGATACTGCTGATCATGAACCTTTTCGTCCTCCAATGCCAGATAACTTGAGGGACCACTTGTTTCGGGGTACGACAAGTCCGAAATTATTGAGGCAAGATCCAAATGCTTTGATGGGTCATTCGGTTCCAAAGTATGACCCAATGACGATTAATGGTTCATTCTTGAGACGGTCTGAAGAAGGTTCGAGCTACAACAAGGACAAAGTAGTGGATTTTCAGCCTAAGTCCACTGACGCCGGTATGAGAGACCTAGAGGAAAGGGCTAAGTTACTTCTTACAGCCCCTTATCCAGAGAGATTGGTGCCGACAAAGGAACAGGTATCGTTTAACAAATTTGAAAATGTTATTCGTAGTTTAAATGTGCAAGTTCCTTTTCTTGAATTAGTTAATCAAGTACCTGCTTACACGAAATTTATGAAGCAGCTTTTGTCTAAAAAGAAGTCACTTGACACTATGCAATCTATTGCACTAACTGAGGAGTCATGTTCTTATTTGAATCATATTACCCCTCATAAGCTAGCAGACCCAGATAGTTTTTCAGTCCCATGTAATATTGGCACCTTTTCTATTGAGAAGGCCTTGTGTGATCTAGGGGCCAGTATTAGTGTTATGCCTTTGAGTCTTGCTAAGAAATTGAAATTGACTAGGTTTGCAGTTACTAACATAACAGTACAGATGGCTGATCGCTCTCCGGTCCAGCCCATAGGAGTCTTAGAGGATATTCTTGTGCAAATAAGAAAGTTCTTTTTCCCAGTTGACTTCGTTGTACTAGATATACCCGAGGATGCTCACATTCCTATCATTTTGGGTCGACCATTTCCACACACTGCTGGTGCAGTTATAGATGTTGGCTCAGGGACATTGACCTTTAAAGTAGGGAAACAGTCCATTGTTTTTTCCCAAACAGCTAAGAAGAAATATCCTATGTGGTCAGTCACTTGTAATACGATTTCTGAGAAGAAATCTTATTTTGTGCTTTCTGATATGCATGTTCCTATGCCTACTCCTGTTATAACACCTCCGCCCCTGATTGGGAGCAAATTGGAGGAAGATTCTTCTGTTTTAGATATTGCAGGAAATGGTTTGGGGAAGTTAGAGCCGTTCGTTGCTCCAGCTGTGAAGGAGCCAATCGTTCAAAGAGGCGGTCTAGGATGTCTTAGCTATGGCACTGATGAGGAGCCTGATGAGGAGCCAGTCAAGGTGACGGAGTCCGATTTGGATTTTGATGAGCCAGACGAGGTCATTGATTGGGACGATGTTAGAGAAGTTGATCCGTTGAGTTCTGCGGATATTGGAATTGATAGGAGTGCAGCTGAGAAGATGAGCACTGTAGAGGCTACTTCTTATAGTCAGAAGCCGAGCAAGTGGGCCATTTCGTGGCCATTCTTGATCAACTATTAGTTGATTAAGAATTTTCTAAAAAAAACATTTTATTGCTTTTGTTAGACTTTTTTATTGTTTTGGTTTGCGCGAGACTTCGCTTTAATAAGTTTGCTTAGGATTTAAAGATTTTAAACTTTTACTTTGGGTTTTGCGCAATTTTGGGCGCGTTATTATGTGTTTTTGCAGGTTCATAGACCATATTAGCTCAATTTATTGAGTTAAATCGAAGAAATCATAAACTTGCAGCAGGTTTCTCAGTCGATCGACTGGCCTGAGTGGTCGATCGACTGACTGCTACAGCTACAGGAGCTTCTGTTCATGTCATCATGGTCGATCGACTGGATGCCATGGTCGATCGACCATGTTCGCTGTTGTACCTGTTTTCGATCATTCCCCTGCTGTGTTTGGTCGATTTGCGGAGTTGAGGGAGTCTTTTCTCTACTTTATTCTCGGATTTATTTCTGTTTTCTTCCATTTTCTTATTTTGCACATAATTTTGCGTTTCGTAAATTATTTTCTCGGAATTACACGCGGTACTTTTATCTCTTTTCAGGTACCTATGGTAGCACTGCTGGCTACTGAAACCTCCTATCTCACGCTGGTTTGGGGAGGTTTCCTTCTGTGCTTAAAGTCTTGTGAGTTTCCGAGTTCCTCTTCATGTCTTATTTAGTTAATTTATCGCAAATTCCCATGTCCTTTTTATTTCATTACATAATTTTGCACAATGGGGACATTGTGTGATTTGGTTTGGGGAAGGGTTTTGCGTTGCGTCCATTCTGTTTTGTACTCACGTTTACATTTTTGAAATGCATTGTTGTTTATTTTCCTCTTATATACAAAAATTCAAAAAAAAATTTGAAAAATTTTCAAAAAATTCAAAAATTGCACGTTTATTTTAGCATGTAGGTCGAGTCGGAACGGTAGTATTTCAATGATGACATTGCATTTTCATCTGTTTATTCCTAAGCCGTGCTTAATTGGCATGTTATTAGTAGAATCATTTGCATAGTCTACGAGTTTTCATTAAATTTCTTGCTGAACTTTAGACTTGACTTAGATTATTGGCAAACTACATCATTTTCTGAGATTTAGAGCCTATAACTGGTGTCATTCATGACCAGTTTATCTAGGATTGTGAGTAGTTACTCCTTGTGAGACATGTTACATAAATTTGCATAAATATGAACTTTATCTACTTAATACCTGTATGCATTCGGTTCGTGGTTAGTTGACACATGTGGAAGAGGTCGCCCCCTTATTCATTTTGCCCATAAGCTCTACACTGCCAAAAATAGCCTTTTTGTCCCGTTACTACATCCTACATTTAGCCTGCCCTTGTCAAGCTAGTAGTTTATGTTCTCGAGATTGTTATTTCATTTTTGGTGGCTAATGCTCATTTTGAGATGATGTGGGAAGATGAAAAGGTAAAGAAAAGAAAAAGAAGAAAAAAAAAGGAAAAAGAGTTCGAAAAAAAAAAGAGGTCAGTCAATCGACTGGCCTGAGTGGTCGATCGACTGAGTACTGCAGCAGAAAAAAAAAATTCAAAAAATCACATGTTGCAATTGTTATGAGTTGGTGATTTTGTACTCCCATGTATTATTTCTAATTGTTGGGGAGTTTACTTGTTGTTGGGTTGTGAGTTTAGTGCTAGTTATAGCACCGTTTCATCGATTTAATCTTGAGCAAGAAGTTGGATGTTGTTATTAATTTGGTTCCCTTAGTTACTAGTTTGGCTTTTAACTCTGTTTTTATCCAAATTTATCTTAGCCCTTCCTGCCCATAGCCTCACATATCCATATTTACCTCGGCATGTGTCATGGTCATTTGTTTGGTTGGAATGCATATGTACGGTTGTAGAGATTATTTTCATATTAGATTGCAGGCATGTTCTTATAGGTCGTAGTTAGGTGAGTGTCACTACAAAATGAATTCTTTCTATCTTTTACATATATTCACCTGTGCTTATGTGTGATATGAGCGGCCCGTGAGAGTCCATGATGATAAGTCTCTATAGTTGATTTGTTCGTGATTTTTGACGACTTCATAATTCGTTTGCATGATTCATATTGCTAATTGATTGTTGATTTCTAGCATTAAACTAGTTTAGGCTTTACGGTTTGCATTTCGCTCTGAGATTGAACTCGTTCCATTAGGTTTTAGGATCGAGTCTAGTTCTTGCTTGGGGACAAGCAAGGGTTTGGTATGGGGAAGTTTGATGCGTGTCCTAAATATGTTCTTTTACACCCTATTTTACACGCATTTCAGAGCTCAAATATGTAGTTTATGCTACTATTTTCCCATTTCCGTCTACTTTCGTGTTTTTGTATAATATTGCAGAAATGAGAAGAATTCAGCGGAAATCAAGCCGAATCCGTCCCCGAGTACTTGGCATATTATTTGACATGAAGTATTTACTCGGGAAGCGAACTTGGTGCGCGTATCGAGGCCCGAAAGACGAATTTACGAAGCTTTTGGAGCAACTACCTGATGAAGCAGTCGATAGACTCGTGTTTTCAGTCGATCGACCAGCGCGCGATTCCTTAATGAGATCAGAAGTTACTGTTCAGCGATACTCAGTCGATCGACTGGCCTCAGTGGTCCATCGACCACTCCACGAGTTGATGCGGAAATTAAAAGGACGAGAATTAGGAAGCCCATTGTAATTAGGTTATGAGGATTAGGTTACGTGATAATTCCTATATAACGTAACTCTTCCTCAGCATCTATCATCCAGTTTTTTCATTGAGTTCTTAACATACAACTCAGTTTTCATTAGTTTAGTTTAGTTTTCAAATAAAATTTACTTTTCGCATTAAGCTTTGGTTCTTTCCTCTTGATTCTTAAATACGGTATTCTTCTATTTTTTTGTTCAATTTCATTGCTTTAATTCTTCCGTAGTTTAGAATTTCTAGATAGGATCCCAAAGCCAATTTATCGTTTCATGTTAATTATTTGTTTAGTTAATTAAATTATGAAATCATCTGCATTGTTTATCAATTTTACTGTTAGTATTATCACCAATATGTCTAGCTAAATACCTTGTGCTAGGATGTAGGGGACCTGTAGTGTAGGCGGCATAAAATAGGAAGACCTAAATCGCACCATGGTCGATCGACTGGCTCACGTTAGATCATTTTCGTCTTGTTTAATTTAATTGCTATATTTGACGAATCGAGTGCATGCGACTAGTTGAATGCTTAGGAATTTACCGACCCGATAAGATCGAGAGATAGGGGAGGGAAATAGACTACTTAATTAAGATGACTAAATTAATAAGATCGAGAGATAAGTTAATTTAGGCATTTAAATCACTTTTCAGGACGAGAGTCAGCATTAGTGATATTAGGGACCCGTAGCTAGATCGAAAGATGCTACCTGTTAAGAATGGACCGGGTGGACTTCTTATTTTCCCATCTCACGTGATTATTTCAGACTTACCTAGTATACTACCGCCGAAACTACAGTGAACCGACCATCTTAGCATCCCTTTAAATATTTGATTTCATCCAGTTTCTTTTAGCATTCATTTATTTGCCTTAGTTTAGTTTTAATTTGATTGCCTTTAGTTATAGAACTATTCAAAACAAACCCCCACGCATTTGTTACTTTAAGATTAAAATCGGACAACTATTCATTGCATCACCTCTCTGTGGTTCGACCTTGACTGCCGCTATCTATAGTAGTAGTTTGGAAATTATAAATTTATCTTTGGTACTCTACGACGATATCAATGGTGTTAAAACAAATAGTCCTGGCCGTATAAGTTTTAAGGTCAGGGCGTCTACTACTCTTCTTTTGAGCAACTTGGACAGCGGCCATGATAAAGGCTGGGCTGCTGGGTACATGTTTATCAGGACCAATTCTGTGGGTCCTGACTTGGCGTATTTAAATCATGAGGCTTGCGTTGCTGGTGAGTCTTTTGGTTTCTCTCTTTGCCCTGCATATTTTACTTGTTAGTGGAAAATAAAATGAAATTTATAATAAGTCATACCTCTCACGTGTGCAGTTGATGATTGGGTCACTGAAACTGAGTATCCTACTCCCAATATTTCTGCTTTCCTTGCTATTCCTCCTTTGGAGAGGTCTTGGCCTCTCTGTTGTGGGGTTGGTCACCTTCCTCGCTGCTTGAAGGTGAAGGTCTTGGTGTCTTTGCCCGGGCGGCTAAACCTTCAGGGGCTGCTAGTGCTACTACCTTAGGCAGTAAGTCTATCTTAGTCTTTCTTTTCTTTTTACTTTAGCTTCCTGATAATGTTTGGTTTATATTGCTAATATAGTATTTCGCGTTGTAGCCACCAGGTCATCTATCCGCCTTGCCAGGTTTGGCATGGCTGACCTTTCGGCCAGGCTGTCTAAGATCAAGGAAGAAGGTTCCCAGGGGAGCGGGGATGCTGAGCCTGTTATTGATTTGACTCAATCGATCTTTGCAAAATCATCATTGTACTGCTGCCCTTTTGAAAACAAGTTCAAGACCCAAAAAAGGAAAATTGAGGATGTTGATTGATACGTGCATTTTATATAGTCTTTTTAGCCCTTTTTATGCACGTATTTCTATGTTATTATCATAGTTTTATGCTACGAAATGCCCCGAATATGCTACTTTGGGTTATTTTGTCTTATTTGCAGGAATGAACCCAAAAGTAGTGAAATCGAGCCTTTTATCGTCCGTTTTGCATGCATTTGGAGGAAGAGTGAATTTGGAGCGGAATTATAGCGTTCTTGGGATGTGTGAAGCTGTTTCGGGAGCTAAAAGGACAAGTCAAAGTCAAACTAACGAGATTTTGTAGCTGCTGAAGTCAAGAAGCACTCGATCGAGTACTTAACTGGTCGATCGAGTGGTTTTAGGTTAAGTAATAAGTCGATCGAGCACTTTATATGGTCGATCGAACAATTCCATATTAGTGTTTAGTCGATCGAGTGAATCTTTTGGTCGATAGAACGGTTTGAGCCTGAGTTTGCTCGATCGAGTAGTTTAAAACCACTCGATCGAGTGGATTCTCTTACGAGCTGGGCTTTTTAGTTTATTTCCGTCATTAGGTTAAATAATTCCTATTTTCTTATAAATAGGAGAGTAAGACGTCATTTGTAAGACCTCTCACTCTCTCGGTTTCTGGACCGCACGTTACTTTTCCACTGTTGAATGTTACTTTCTATTCTCCGAATCCTTACTCTGTAACTTTTTCTTCCCTTTTATTCTTCCTTGTTTCTTTATTGCTTTTATTATTTCTCTATTTAGTTGCCATGTCTTATGTTATTAGATTAGCAATTGCTAGTATAGTATCCCGAGCCATGCGTAGCTAATTCCTTTAATATGTTAGGACTAGGGAAACCGTGGTAGGAATATGTTAGGATCGACATGATTAGATTAGTTTTGCGACAAGAATTGTATTAGGCAATATAATTGTGATTAGGTTGAATGAATGCATGCAGGAGACCGATTTATTTAGTTATCCCCGACCTGGATCGAAAGATTAGAAGGGAAGGCTTGCTTAATTACAATAGGTGATACCTAATTAGGGCGAAAGCTAAGTTAGGGAGACCCTAGGGAGATTAGAGACCGAAAGGGTATAATCGTAGGTTTAAGGACCGAAAGGTGACGACCCCGCTCTTCTTATCAATAATTTAATCGACTCAGTTGACCCGATAGTGTAGCTGCCACGGTAGACCGATTCCTAACATATTTCTCTCTTTTATCTGATTTACCCTTGTATTTCTTCATTATTTTCTCTTATTCATTTCCCTCTTGCTTTAATCTCTTTAGTCTAGTCAAAACAATCAAAACCCCCAACTTGTGACATTAGACAGACCAAATAGACAAGTAGATAGTAAACCGCCTCCCTGTGGAGATCGACCCTACTTATTGCTAGCTTCTGTTAGTTATATTTAGGTATTTATTTTTGGTACATAACGACCGTATCATTGATATTTCTGCTCCGGTCAGGGAAGTGAGAGCCAGGGTGGACAATATGGAGGCTGCTAGGGTGAAGATTAGGGACTACGCTGCTTCTAAACCAGATGTCATGCTCACCCTTGACCCTGTTGAGACTGCTACTCAGGCAGTTTCTTCGGTGGATCATTCAGTCAGCCTCTTGGCCGGTGCCTTGGCTGCCATAAGGGAGGTAGGCTGGAACAATTTTTATGTGTGTTTCGTTTGAGCAGTTTTTATTATTGGGGTATATTACTCATACTTTTCTCTATGTTTTTGGTCAGGACGCTGCGACCTGTCTCCATTATGCCTATCAGGCTACCTCTTTGGTAGCCAGGATTGATCTGATGAGATCAAATTATGATAGGTTGAAGTCTGAGCTGGATTTTGCACGAGCTGACCTGGCTGCTAAAGCTGCTGACTTGACAAGGGTGCAGGCTAAGAGAGATGCTGCTAAGACTGAGGCAGTTTCGAGCAAGCGGTTGTTGCAGGAGGCCTTGAACAGAAATGAGGAGCTCACCCAAGAGAGGGATGATTTGGAGTTTAAGCTAGATGATGCTTCCCTTTACTTCTATATAAGGGAAGGGCGGCTGCTATGTCGGATCTGTCGAGAGGCCGGGCGAAATGGAACCACCTGGTCGAGATGGCTTTCGCCGCTTCAAAGTATCCCGACCTGCATAATATGGAAAATGAACAGGAGGTCGACTCTCCATGGGAGCAGGATGTTGACGCCGATCCGGCTAAGAGTAGGGAGCGAGGTTGTTGATGTTGGTCTTGTTTCTAAGGAGAAGCAGTAATTTATTTTTTCAGTTGGTATTTTGGCCCATCCAGGAGGGATGTCCCTGGACAAACAATATTTTTCTTTTCCTGTCTTGGGTCAGGGAGACTATCCCTGGCCTTTATGAATATTTTGGCACCTTTGCCCCAGGGGGTAAAGGTTTTTATTAATATAGGCATGGTGGCCTTCTTTTGGCTGATTTTGCTTTTGACTTTGCTTGGTTTGTGAGTTTCATCCTGTTGGGTCTGTCAAACATTTTGTTTGAATAACCTGCACATCATTTTCGTTTTATTTTGTTATTCATGAGTAATTCAACCAAGTATAGTTTTTTTCTATAATGGTTGAAGGGGTGGGAAAACGGCCCGTCGGGAGGGCTTATGTCCCCGCCTAGCCGGGAGGGCTTGGTATTCGGCCTGTCAAGAGGGCATTTTAGACTAAGTGTTTGGGAGAGAACACCCTTACATCTGTCTTGCTGCGTCCAGCCGGTTGTAATCCGTGGCAGTAAACCTAGTCAGGTCAGGCAATTATTTCATCCCTGATTGGTCCTGACTTTTTACTGTATCTGGTGGCGGTTACCAACTCGTTAGGCACAGTCAAGTGCAGAATTTTTGTTTCAGAAATATATAGTAGAGTAGCCCTCAATCTTGAATATTTATGCATATAATCTTTTATCATGTATAATTGTTCAGGATTAAAGAAGTAAATAAATAGGTTAGTTGAACAGATATAAAATACAGACAAGGCATGTAAAACATGTAGTTCATCACGTAGCACGTCAGGTTGATTAGTGATTGAATTTATACCTGATTGTAGCCTGATTTGATCTTTACATATGGAATAATTTTAAATGAGTTACATTCCAGGATCTTGGGATCATTTCCCCTTCTAGCGTTTGGAGCATGTATGCTCCTTGTCCAACGATTGAATCGACTAAGTAAGGGCCTTCCCATTTGGGAGCCAGTTTGCCTGCTGATTTTTCTTTTTTATTTGGAAATACCTTGCGTAGGACAAGGTCTCCTTCTTTAAACACCCTGATCCTGACGTTTTTATTGTAAGTCCTAGCGACTGCTTGTTGTTAGGATGCCATCCTGATTTTGGCAGCGTCTCTTAATTTTTTTGTTAGGACCAAGTTGTCTTGCATTAGGTCTTTGTTTGCTTCAACATTGTTCAGGCTGCATCTGGATGTTGGTACTCGTACTTCCGCAGGAATGACAGCTTCACACCCATACACCAGGGAGTAAGGTGTTTGGCCTGTTGCAGTTTTTGGAGTTGTCCTTTCTGCCCTAGTACTAATGGAAGTTCTTCAGCCCATCTTCCTCGTCTTCTTTTTAGCTTCTTTTTTAGGCAGCTTATGACTACCTTATTGCTTGATTCGGCCTGGCCATTGGCTTTTGGATATCCAGGGGTTGAAGTTACCAGGTTGATATTCCATTCTTGGCAAAATGCTTGGGTCCTTTTCCCCACAAATTGAGTTCCATTATCGCATACTATTTCTGATAGGACTCCATATCTGCAAATGATGTTTGTCCTGATGAAGGATATTACGTATTTTTCAGTTACTTGCCTGAAAGAGTCAGCCTCAATCCATTTGGAGAAGTAATCAGTCATAGCTAACATGAATACTTTTTGTCCTAGAGCTACGTGCAGTTTTTCCACAATATTCATTCCCCACTTTATGAATGGCCAGGGCGCGAAGATTGAATGGAGGAGTTCAGATGGCTGATGTATGATTGGTGCATGAATTTGGCAGGCTTCGCATTTTGAAGAGTATTCCAGGCAGTAAGCCCTCAGTGTAGGCCAAAGAGTGCTTTGTCACGAGAACTTTGCTTGTCGGGCTCTTTCCTCCTTTGTGGTTGCCACTGTGTCCATCGTGTATTTCTTGAAGTACTAGTTTGGCTTCGTCGGGCTCCAAGCATCTTAGGTAGGGTTCACTGCGATCTCTTGAACAGTGTTATTGATGATAGCATAAGTTGAAGCTCGATTTTAAAGCCCTTGCCTCATGTCTACCCCGAGGCGGTATTCCTCGGAAAAACCAATCATAATAGGGTTTAGTCCAAGAGTTATTGTCTGATTGACAGGATCGACTTGTTCGAGTTTTTCGATGGGCTCTAATAAGTGCACAATTGGTATTTTGTCGAAAAAGTGGGGGTGAAATTTGAACCTAGGGCTGGCGAGTATCGGCTGGGTATTCGTGTCTCTTGATATTTGATCTATGTCAAATAAAGCAAATTTAGCGATGAGTTTTTGCATATTCTAAATACGAAATCATTTTTGCATCCTTAGCCGTATAAATTCCCTTTATTTGATTAGCAATTAAGAGTGAATCGGTTTTTACCTTTAGGTTTTGAACACCGAGGTCTAGACATACCTTTAAGCCTCGCTATCGGGCTTCATATTCTCGCTTCGTTGTTCGTGGCTTTGAACTCACGACTTACAGCATGTGCTATCATATCTCCCTGGGGCGATTTAAGTACTAGTCCTAACCCTGTTCCCCTGGCGTTGGATGCCCCATTTATGAATAGGGTCCATTCTTGGTCCAGGGTTTTATTTTCTAGTAGGTTGACCTCTTTTATCGTGCCTGGTTCCGGGTTAGGGCTAAAGTCGACCACAAAAATCGCTAGGGCATGCGATTTGATCGGCGCCCGGGTTCAAAGGAGATGTCGTATGTGCTAATCAGACGACCATTTGGCCATCCCGCTGAAAGTTCAGCTTACGCAGATGATTTTATGGGTAAATTGGTCCTGACTATAATGGGGTGACTTTCAAAATAAGGTCGCAATTTAGTACATGACATAATTAAAGCTAAGACATATTTTTCAAGTAGTCCATACCTCAACTCAGCATCTAACAGGCTTTTACTTCCATAGTAGACTGGATGTTGCTGACCGTCCTGTTCTTTCACCAGGACTGCGCTGACTGCCATGTCGGTGACAGATAGGTATACTGATAAAGGCTCTCCCTTCTCTGGCTTAGCCAATAAGGGTGGAGATGATAAGTAGGATTTTAGATCCTGAAAAGCTGTCTCATGTTCATCCGTCCACTAGAACTGTTTATTCTTTCTGAGGAGGTTATAGAATGTTTTGCATCTCTCAGAGGATCTTGATATGAAACGGTTCGGGCGCTACCTACCTGTCAATTTCTGGATATCCTTGACAGATTTGGGTGACTGTAGTTCCAGGATAGCCTTTATCTGTTCAGGGCTAGCTTCTATGCCTCTCTTTGTGAGCATATATCCAAGAAATTTGCCTGCAGAGACTCCAAAGTGGCATTTTGCAGAGTTTAGCTTCATGTTGTATTTTTCTAATATCTCAAATGCTATTTCTATATGCTTCACATGATCTTCTGCATTTTTGTATTTCACCACCATGTCGTCTATGTATTCCATGATGTCACCTATTTGGTCTTTAAACATCATGTTGACCAAGCGCTGGTACGTTGCCCCTGCATTCTTCAGGCCGAAAGGCATGGCAGTGTAAAAGTATATGCCTCGGTCTGTAATGAATGCAAAGCTTTCCCCGGGTCGGGTAAGGTGCATCTTTATTTGATTGAATCCACTAGAAGCATCCATGAATGTCAGCATCTCGTGCCTTCTGTTGCGTCTACCATGGCATCAATATGAGGCAGGGGGAATGGATCTTTAGGACAGGCTTTGTTCAGTTCAGTGTAGTCTACACAGACTCTCCACTTTCCATTCTTTTTCTGCACAACAACTACGTTAGCCAGTCACTCAGGGTACATTACTTCCCTGATCATCCCCATATCCAAGAGTTTTTCTACTTCCTCGTTAATAATAGTATTTCTTTCAGCTGCAAATTTCCGCCTTTTCTGTTGTACAGGCTTAAAAGATAGGTCAACATTGAGCTTATGAGTAATTATATCAGCGCTAATTCCAGTCATATCAAAATGTGACCAAGCAAACCAAGATGATTTATTTTTAAGGAACTTTACCAGTTCAGGCCTGACACTATCTGGTGCGTCAGATCTTATTAAAACATACCTGTCAGGGTACTCAGGGTCTAGGATTACCTGATCTGTTTCCATTCTGGGAGGTGCCACATAAGTGCTCCTGACAGGGTACTTGTAATTGCTATGCCAGGACTTACCCGCCTTGAAGGCTTCAAGGCTGCGTGTAGCATTCCTGGGCTGTCTTGTGATCCCTTTTGATTGTGGCTATGCCCCAGTCTGTCGGTATCTTGATGCACTAGTGATAGGTCGACGGTACGGCCTTGACATTATGAATCCAGGGCCTGCCCAGGATAGCGTTGTAGGATGACAGGCAGTCAAGGACTCCAAATTTCTCATAAGATGAGACTCCTTCCACATAAGTTGGGAGGTGGATTTCTCCTAGGGTACTCCTAGTTTCGCCACTTAACCCTACTAGGATGCTGGATTTTTTGATGATTTGGTCCTCGTTGATCTTCATGGCTTTCAGTACGTCAAGCATGATCAGGTTCACTGAGATGCCTCCGTCTACCAGGATCCTTCTTACTGTGGCTGTTCCGATCTGCATGGAAATTACCAGGCCATCATGATGACCATCAGGGATGCGCACTAGGTCACAATCATTGAAAGTGATTGTTGGGACATGATCCGGCTTGCAGGGTGACACAATCCTTGGCATCCTGGCTATCTTCTTTGCTGCTGAACTTGTCAGGCCGCCAATCTCCGAACCGCCATATATGAATTTTACTTCATAGATTGGTGGTGGTGGAGGGAGACTACGATCCTGCTTATGCTCCTGATTCTCTTTATCCTGGTTTGCGTTCCTGCCTTTCGTCTTGATCAGGTCTTTCAAGTATCCTGATTTTAGCAGGTAGGCCACTTCCTTCCTCAGGGTGAAACAATCATTCGTGGTGTGTCCAATATCCATGTGAAATTCGCACCATTTTGAATTGTCTCTTCTGGGATTTGGATTTTCTGACTTCCTGGGCCATCTGACAACTGATCCCAAGTTGTCAAGTCTCTGGATTAATCCTGCAATATCAACACTGAAGTTATGTTCGAGATAGGTGGATAAACTTTAACCTTACCTCGATACTCATGAGCCAGGTTAACTTCTGACTGATCTGGCCTGGAATATGGAGTAGGTCTATAGTTGTTTCCTTTGTTGCTCTTCCTACTGCTCCTTTCATGATCCTTTGGTCTACTGGGTGATCCAAGTTTATAGCTTTTATCTTCTTCCAGCCTGATGAAAGCAAGAGTCTTGGCCTGAACATCTTCGAAGGTGTGGCAGGGATACTTAGTGAGTTCGCTGTATAAGTCACTATATGATAGTAATCCCTGTCTGAATGCCTCCACTGCTGTTCCAACGTCACACCTGGGTATGGACACTTTATCCTTGTTGAATCTTGCAAGAAATGACCTGAGAGTTTCATCAGGTTTCTGTGTAACTCGGTAAAGGTCACTGGATCGTTTCTCCAACTCCCTGCTACTCGCGAACTGCTGGTTGAAGCTATTGATCAGGTTAGCAAAGGAATGGATGCTCCCAGTTGGCAGGTTGATGTACCATTACAGAGCAGGGCCAGTCAGGGTCGTTCCAAATCCCTTACACATGCAAACTTATCTAAATTCGCTGGGAATAGATGCAGCCATCATTTTATGCTTTTAAAGAGCCACGTGATTCTGTGGATCCGTGGTTCCATCATAGACCCTCATGGATGGAACTGTAAACTTCTTGGGTAGGTCTACTTTTGCTATTTCGTCTATGAAGGGCGAATCAGCATAGCTGTCAGGGGCAGCTTCTTCCATGCTAGCAGGTACTTCGGGTATCTTATCAAATTTTTCATTGAGTTTCTTGATCTCCTGAACCACTGCCATCATGATGGCTGCTGCGGACTCATCAGGCTTCTCCTTATCATCTTTTAGTTCATCATCACCATCAACATTAATGGTTGTAGGAATACTTGGGCTCCCAAAACTGGAAAAATCAATATTCTTAATGATTGATGCAAATGGGGTTCCTGGTTGGAATCTAGAGCCTGCTCCTTGGGTTTCTTCTAATTTTTGTTTTAGAGCTGACTCAGATTCTTTTAATTGCATGATTTCTGCTTCAGTTTGGGCTACTTTTTCTTTTAGGCTTTCCAACTCAGCGACTTGTTGGAGAGCTGCATTCAATTGTTCTTCAACGGTGGGTTGGGCCATTTTTGTAGGATTTTTGAATTTTTGTAGGATAAGAAAAAAGGATTTAAAGAGCTAGATGCCCCACGGTGGGCGCCAATTGTTTTGTGTGGATTTTGCGCGAGGCAAAATCAGGTCAGGTAGAGTTGTGTAAGGTTAACTAGATCTAGGTGGTCTGTTGTTCAGGTCTTCAGGGTATAATATAAAGCTCTAAATAAAATAACGATAACAACAATAAGACAAAGAATTTTGTACGTGGAAAACCCTTGAATGGTAAAAAACCACGGGCACCAAGCCAGGAGAGGATTTCACTATGTAATTTGGGAGAATTATTGTATGATAATAACAGTGCTTATATTTCTCTATGTATTGCGTATGTAAATATGTGCTTCTTCTTGTGTGAGAATGAGATAAGTCCAACATCTTCAAAGTGATCCTTATATAATCTTCAATCTTGAACGGCTGCCTGATATGGTAATGAATGCGGATTATTCTTCATTATTGCCTGTAATAATTGCTAATTATTCCTCCCTTAATTACTGCATTTACTATGAGATCTTCTCACTTAATGCTGCGTATATAATTCCTTTATAATACGCGTATATAGTCTAATATTGTCCTGATATTTTGACCGTTGTTCTCTCCATGGTCTGGCGCCTATCTTCATGTGTCCTGATAGCCTGACACCCTGACGGCCTGGCAGTCAGGTTTAGATGAGATACTGATCAGGAAGGTCTGCGGATTTCCAGGCCTACCAGTTGCAAGATGACTTTAATCGGAGAATGGTCCGACCATTCCCTATCCATGTGAAACAATTTCGCCCTTGGAAACATGTCGAACCATCTTTCATTCCCCATAGCTCGATCAATTCTCGACTGTCTATTATCCGGCTCCTCTTGCCCATTATCATAAGTATAATCATAGCCCTCAAAGTCCACGTCACGGAGCCCACAATCGTCAACAGCCTCCCTGAAATTGCTCATTTGCCATTGAGGTCGGTTTCCACCCTTCATTTCGGTAGCAAAAAGAATCTCATTAAAGTCCCCAATACACAACCATGGGAGATCCCCATTCGAACCCCTTAACTCCCGTAGAATCTCCCACGACAAATACCTATCGCTCACCATCGGCCACCCATAGAAACCCATCACACGCCACTCCCCCCACATCTCCAGACACAATAAAATCCATGTGATGCACCGACGCAGAACGGAAAGAGCACATCACCCCCTTCTTCCATAGAAAAGCTAAGCCCCCCGACCTTCCCATACTATCAACTTCCATCCCCAAATAGTCAGTCAAACACACCCTTATTCTCCTAAGCTCACTACTACTCAACTTGGTCTCACAAAGGAATTCCAAATCCGGGGCCTCTCTTCGCAACAGATTAGGAAGACCGCCTACTGCATCGGGGTCGCCCAGCCCCCTGCAGTTAAGGCTCAAGAGTTTCATGATGCCCAGCAGGGTTGAGTCGTCTCAACCTCCGCCTCAAGTAATGAAGCACCCCTGATATATTTTTGTTTCTTACCCCCCGACTCTTCTCCCATGTTAAGCTCCTCCCTGGTACGTTTATCCGGCAAAATAAGGCTCCCACCACCATTATCCCTCACACGTTGTCCGCCATCAAGCCTACTCCACGAACCAGTCTTCTTTCCACCCGTCTCATTCCCCTTTTTCCCACTCCCTATCTCTGCCCTACCTCCTGTGTCCACCATTTCAGTGGCTCTCTCATCCATTCCCATCTGTTTTGACCTGTCCTCGGGTATATTTAATATCCTACCCCTCGTCCCTTCTTCCATAATGTCCACTTCCCCTCCCCTGCTTCCCTCCCTATCCCCTTTATACATATTATTCGCAGCAATATCAGTCACTTCTCCAGCAGTAGGCGACAAAGACGTAGCAAGTTTAGGACCCTTACCTTTGGATTTAAGATAAATGTGCTGCAACTTCTCAATCATATGTGATAGGGCTGCAATTTTATCTGAGCTGCTCTCCTCATCAAACACCTTCACTAAGGACCGTGCCCTAGAATATTTATTATCCACCATCGTTTTCGTAGCTTTCCATGGCGACGCTCGAAGTGTCTCATCAAAACGAAGTTCCCCTTCCTCATACGGACCATCTTCACAATCTTTCTCACCATGGCCGAGAACGCCACAGCCATAACAGTAGGTTGGTAATCGCTCATATTTAACTCTAAATTCCTCCGACTTCCCAGAAGGAAGGCCAATGATCACCCCTGGCTTCAGCGGCTGTCGGACATCGTGCATAACTCTTAATCTAACTACCCGTTCCAACTCAGGTAAGGGCACTTCGTCCATTGTAATATAGCTACCCAGTTGTGAACCAAGTTGTCTCACATTCTCCATATTAGACCTTCCACGAAGAGGGAGATCGTAAACCCTAGCCCATAGCGGAACAAAGTGTAATGGTACATCCGTCATCCTTCCTTCAAGGTTTGGCTCGCTAAAACACCAGATAAACTTGTCAAAGTGCCACGGCTGTCCATCGAGGACCTTCGCTCTCTCCCTCTCGTCTGTGAATTTCAATGTAAAAATAATTCGGAAACCACGGGATTTCAATGTAATTAAATAAATCTATAGAAATTAATTATAGTATATAGTTTTAATTGGTACCGCTGTGTGATAGACCTAACCAAGGAACTTCAATGTAAATATTATATAGTTTTGGTTGAAGTATAAATTTTGAGAACACCAGAATATGGTGATTTTCCTTAAAATAAACATGCCCCCACTTATGGTATTAAATAGTATAAAGATGTTAATATTTAACATACACAAATATAATATAAAGTATGTTATATTTTGGAAGCTATTAAAAGGTAAATAAATCAAGCTAGATTTCTAAAAAATATAATATTTCATAATTATTTTGATTTAATTAAATGCATATATGTGATATATTTATATCAATATATAAACCTCTTAAAATTGCATGTCTAAATAGTAAAAGTAGTTATGTTAGTAGTGAAAAGAGTTGTAGTAGTATTGGAATAGTAATATGATACTAATCACTCATTTGAGTAGTCAAAGTAACAATATTAGCAACGACCGGGGGTAGTGAAAGTAATAGAAGTAACAATGGGAGTAGTGAAATTATCATTATTAATGCGGCATTAGTGAAAGTAACAATAATTACGTAACAATAATTACGGCGGGAGTAGTGAAAGTAATAGTAGTAATACGAATGTAATAAAAGTAACAATACTAACAACAAAAGAGAGTATATATGAACAATTAGCTAACCAATCGATTTAAGTAAAATATTAATAGCAGGAGTAGTGAATTTGTGTCATAATTTATTTCATCGTAATTTTAAGATATGTCATAGAAAAATATATTAATAATAAACTTATGATGTAATACTACGATTTTCTATGTCTATGGGTACTCTATCGAGTGAGGCTTACTCTCGCCAGTAAGTATGTTTTTATACGAAACAGTAGGCTACCTGATGGGTATTCGATCGAGTATGTTGGGCACTCGATCGAGTAAGTGACTTACTCGATCAAGTAAGTGACTTACTCGATCGAGTAAGTGAGTCTTACGGGTTATTTTAGCCGTGTTTTATTAATAACGCGTGATTAGTATAAAAGGATTCCGTCATTCTTTTAATCTTTTTTTACTTTCTAAAACCTTTCAAAGAGAGAAAAAGGAGTTACGTTGCATTGTTCTTCGCGTTGTTAACAAATCCCAAGGGCTATGATCGTCGATTTGTCTTGTTCTTTACGCCGTTGAGTTCGTCGCGTCAAGGGTAAGATTCTTATATAATTTTTATAATGTTTCGTTGAGTTTGTTTAAAACCCTAATTAGGTAGATTTGGGGGTTTTGGGTGTATTATGTTGAGTGGGTGATAATTATATGAATATGTGTTATAGGAGGAGGATTCGTAGAGGAACATTACTGAGTAGCTGCGTGTGACGATCTTGTGGTTGCTTATTCCAGGTAGGGTTTCCCTACACGGTTATTGTTTACATAGTATTGTTGATGGTTGATCATTGTTGTTGAATTGTATCATGTTGGAATTGGTAATTGGTGGTTGTTGTTGTTTAATGTAGTTGGTTGTGATTGTTTGTCTGTGATTTGCGAGGTGCGTCCTCGGCTGAGTGGAGTCACTTGCGGGAGTGGCTTCACGCTCTTGATTCGCCTTCTGTGGAACCCGCCACAGAGAGGATGTGCACATTTAGGAACATGGGTTATCGCTCGGATGAGATGAGCGGGGCTTAGGTGGGAACGGCTGCGGTCCCCCACTGGTGGTGTGGAATACCTGTTGCGATGGGTATTCCGACAGGCTACACACTTTAGTGTGTAGTCAGGTGTGTGGAGTTGTGATGGGGATTGGATGATTGTTGTATTACTTTTGTTGTATTGTTTTATGTAAATAGTAACTGACCCCGGTTTAAATGTTTTGAAAACTGTGGTGATCTATTCGGGGATGGTGAGCAGGTATTGAGAAGGTATGACATGATGCGCATGGGATAGCTGGGTTGAGTTGCCACGAGATGTCCAGAAGTCTTCCGCTGTGTCTTAACATTCACTTTATTTAGTTGGTTTGACAGTTTTGAGGAACAGATGTATTTTCTTTAACATTTTTGGTTTTGGACTTGTATCACTTTTAACATATTTAATAAAGTATGTTTCTTTATTGTCTATTTGATATACATTGCCTCGGGTAACCGAGATGGTAGCATTCTCTTGCCTTAAATGGTCCTGGTAAGGCACTTGGAGTATGGGGGTGTTACATATGAGTTATGCAACTTTAAAGTAGTTTTATTTAATTGAAATAAATTTTAATGCTAAATAGATGTAGCTCGAGCGAGGCCGGACACCAAACCTAGTAAAATAATAATAGGAAAAACATTTGGCGAAAGTGGCGATTAGCCCCCATAACTTTGAGCAATTGTGAGATTAGATCCATAAGTTACAAATGTAGCAATTAGGCCCCGTAACTTTGACAAAAAAGTGAAATCAAACACTGTTTTTAATTTTAACATAAATATATCATTTTATCATTTTATATTTAGACTCATTGTACATTAAATAATTTTTAATATTTTACAGTATTTAAATAAATTATTAATTAACATAGTTTTCAGATATAATATTTTTAATATTTTATCTAGTTTAAATATAATTGATATACATATGAAATTACTTTACAAATTCTAAGTTTTATGTAATTCATTCAAATATTATTTTTTCCCAAAATGTGTAATAAGTTTCATATAATTTATAAATGTATAACAACTTTTATTCTATTGATAAATTGTATAAGTGAATGAAATTGATTTTTTTTAGTGCAGTTTTGGTTGGAAATAAAAAAAAAATTGGATTCAATTTTACTTTGAGTCAAAGTCATGGAGCGTAATCACTACATTTGAAACCTAAAGGGTTAATCTCACAATTAATGAAAGTAATGGGGGCTAATCACTAGGGGTGTTCATTGCTCCGAGACAGGACCGAAACGGACCGGACCAAACTCTCTGGACCGAAGCCCAAATAAAGGTTAAAAGGTGGACCGCCGGACCATATTAATATTGGCCCGGTCCGGTCTGGACCAGAAAAATGCGTGGACCAGACCGGACCGGACCAAATGGACCAAAGTGGACCAAATATGATGGTCATCGACATGGTTTAGCAAATAAAATTAAAGGTTGTGCTTTTTCACATACATTTTTTTTTTACGATTTTACCTTTATCATTTTTCTATCTCTGTTAAAACCAATTACCAACACTTTCCCTCCCCGCCCAGTAGGCCACCGGCGACCACCAACTTCTAGCCGTCAAACACCAGTCGACTACCTAGTTGACCAACAACGACAACAATTAAGTTGACCAACAATGACAACAATTAGGCCGTCTTCACCATAAATCACCCAAACTCTAACCCTAAAAGCGACACAATCCCCAAATCATCAATAACAACAAATCACAGTTCCTTCCCTCAATCGCAAGCAAAATATAACATGGAGCGAGCGAACGCACAATACACAACCAATACATGAACAAAAGAAACTTGAAGAAATGTTGTATTTTCCACAAGATTGTCAGGATTATTGCTCACGTGATGATAATGATCACAATGAATTTATGAAGAAATGAAACGCTAATTCAGATAACATATCATGCATGATTGTTGCTCATATGTTGATAACGGCGCTGGTCTTAGTAATTGTGTCGCCAATTAATCAATTAGATTTGTTAATTGATTTATTTATTGATTAATCGATCGATATTCCAATTAGTTTTCTTTTCGAATGTCAAAATCTATCTAACAAGTAAGTTACAATAATTTGCGAATTAAGATCCATTTTCAGTTTTTTGGAGCAACTAGATTAGATTTTAGAAAAAAAAAAAGTTGAAATAGGAGTTAATTGATTTTAGGTAAGAAGGATAGCGGATGGAAAGATAATGAAAAATGTATGTGTTCCGGGTGTAGATTCCGGAGCAGATTTGTTTACCACGTAAGCTTGGTGAAATGATGTCTCTCCTTGTCTTGACTCTTCCTCTCGGTCTCTCCTGAAACGATGAACAAACTGAGGGCTCGGCTTTGCACCGAGCGTACTCACTCCGACGCTCAAGTCAGTAAACTTAAAGGGATTAAGTTGTGTGTTACTTGACAAAGTATATTGTAGAGAGATAAGGGAGTTTATACCAGATGAATAGTGAGTTTTAGGTTAGATTGTGGATCCCCTTCTCAATGAGAGAAGTGGGGTATTTATAGACTTTCACCTTTTGTCACGTAGTGGCCAAGTGGCCAAGTGGCTAGCAGGTGGAAAGACTGTTCTATCCTCGGCCGACAGGCTAGCAGGGGTCTTGGATATGAGTACGCGGATTTGTCTCCCGGCTGACTAGTTGCCTAGCCGAGACCCAAGTGATCGGCCGACAGGCTGCGTCGGTTAGGCGGTCTAACATGTTGACTTGCTGTCTCTTGATCCTTGACCTTGCTCAATATGTTGACTCGGTGAGGGGGTGTAGAATATGCCCCATCAATTTGCCCCCAGCGTAGTCTATGCCGTGGTATGGACCTTCGATGAGTGTTGAGCGTATTCTGCGCAAGTTGAATTTTCTTCCCCGGCTTCCTCTTCCTCGGCTTGCTTCTGTTCAGGCCGTACCATATCCCCCCTTCACATGGATGTGTAATGGACATCAAATGTGGAAAAGAAGATGTCGCTGGCCGGCGGGTCCAAGGTTGAGAGTGCCGGATGCTTTGATTGCCCCCGGCCGGTGCTGCCAAGCTTGGTTGATCAGCTGGCCGTTTGGCAAGTAGATAAGGAGCGTGTTGAAGAAGATACGTCGATTGGCATTCCGCCAAGTAGCGTGTCAAAGAATATTGGTAACTGTTGTGACGATTAACATTCCGTGACTGCATGCTTGACACGTGTCTCGTTGTTGATTGGTTGACGCTTCATGGGCTTTGCCCTGATTGGTCGGATTGAGTGGGCTTTGCCCTATAAATAGAAGAGTTAGCCCCTGAATTTGGCCTTCCAAATTCATTCTCTCAAAAATTTTCTTCTTTTCGCTTAGTTTTCTTTGACGAAACATCTCTCTAGTCTTCGAAGCGTTACTCGGCGTAACACTCTTCCCAAGGTAAACAAACAAATTTTTCAACTTTTACTTGTTAAGTTTTTGTTGTGAACATGTCTTCTGCTGATGCCGGACCTAGTAATCCTGCGCCAGGGGGTTCCCCGTCGCGCCTTGATGAGGAGGAGGCACTTGCCGCCATCCCGATAAGGTCTGGGGGCCCTAGGTCTCCTTCTCCCGAGGTTGATGATCAATATTTGGAGGATTTCTCGGATGATGGTGATGGTGATGATGACGGTGATGATGACGGTGATGATGAGGAAAGGACTCATCCTGATGAGGAGAGGCCGCAAATCCTGGACCATGGCGACGCCTGTAAGATCGGCCCTGATCGTGCTTGGACCAATAAGTTCGCCAGTTGTTCTGGTCCTGATTTTTTTGAACATCACTTCTCCTTCGGCAGGGAGTATAGGATTGTTATCCCTGGGGAAGGTCAGGCGGTCTGTTGCCCTCCCAAGGGCTATATCGGCGTATACATCAGACGCCTGGAGTATGGGCTCCGGTTTCCTTTGAATGAATACGTTATGGCCATAATTAAAGCCATGAACGTCGCCGTGGCCCAACTGCATCCGTTGGCCATTAGGACTATAGTTGGCTTTGTGTGGCTCTGTCTTTCAAGGGGGAGGCCCCAACGGTGAACCTATTCCGCCGGCTTCATCATCTTCGACTGAATGTCCAAGGTGGCAGGGGGTGGTATAGCATACAGACCGAGCCAGGTTATATCACCGTCCCCAAGCTTACTTCCTGCAAGGACTGGAAGTCACGGTGGGTATATGTTGAGGTTCCAGGGGATTATCCACTGCCTCGGTCCTTCCAGCACCAAGTCAATTTGCGGTGCGAGAGCAAAGGGGAGTGTGAGAAATATGTCTCCCGACATAAGCTTAAGATGGACGTCTTGAACGTCCCTCTTAATGCGGACGAACGGCGGGCAATGAAGCTGTTTGAGACTGAGAAGGATGGGTCGCCGAAGGGATGGATACCCCCGACGCAGATCATTCTTCAAGATGAGCCGCTCTGCCACGTCGGCCTCATACCGGCCCTAACACAGGGTGAGTGGGGTCGGTGTGAGGCCCATCTATGCTTTTAATGTTTCTGTTTTTTGAACTTTGATTGATTTCTTTTATTTAACTCTTGCTTCGTTTCTTTTACAGACCGTTTTGGCCCGGATCTGTCTGAGGAAATCCTCAAGAAGATGGGACTTGACAAGGACAAGAACGTTGTTGAGATGCATCCGAAGGCCGATGCACGTGATCGCAGACCGGCGCCAAACGACCTTATGGACCAGCAGTTGAAGGCCCTAGATACGACGGCGGCCCAGGCGAAGGTTGCCGGTAACATACCGTGCCGAAAGCGAAAAACAATGTCTTCGGCGGCGACGGCGTCAACTTCAGTTCCACCTCCAATCCCTTCAGTCCAAAAGGAGACGGTGGAGATCGTCGATATTACCGAGGAGGAGGTCACATTGGCAGAGGAATCTCCTCTCTTACGCAAGAGAAAAGAGATGCTGCCGCCGCTGCCGCTGCTGCTACTATCTTGCCATCGCTACCGAGGCCGGCAAATAAATGGGTCCTCCGGCCAAGAAGGCCAAGCCTGGTACGAGATCTAACTCCGTGGCTCGGACTTAGCGTTCATTAGGCGTTCCGATGACAAGCTCTGGGTATGTCCATGAATGTTGACATGGATGCTTTGATTGAATTTTTGTAGATCAACCGCCGCCCACCGGTCCTGCGAACGGCGTGCGAGAAGCGACCTGCGCAGACGGGTGGTAAAGATGCCACTGTCGTCTCCTTCTTCCCGAAGCCTTCCCCCGCCCAGATTAGGTCGGAGGGCCTAAGTTTGTCCAGGATGCTGGCGAAGTGGGCTGATGTGGCCGGTGCTCATATTATGGAGCAAGAAAAGGTCATGGCTGAAATTGCCCCACAGCTTGAGCGGCTCAGGCTTGAGCTCGCTGCTGCGAAGGAGGAAACTGAGAGGGCCAAGGCTGAGGCTGAAAAGGCGGTCCTTGCTGAGCGAAAACTTAAGGAGGACGCTGAAAAGGCAGTCCTTGCTGAGAGAGCTAAGGTTGAGGCTCGCGGGGCCGAAGCCGCTAAGTCGCTAGAGGAGCGTGACAAAGGGCTTCAGTCGTCGTCAACTTCACCGCTGAGAAGAGGGACGAATGGAAGTCCATGTTTAAGGCCCAGGGGAAGGTGCTTCGGAATATGAAGGCTATCATCGCCCAGAGGGAGTTGGACATCGAGACGCTCCAAAGCGTCATTCTTCCTAACATGTGCGCCCAATACCGGGACTTGGCCGAAGAAGCCGCCAGAGAAGTGATCGGGGAGCTCTTTCCGGATGGCTCCTTCCCGTGGCAGAGATTTGACGAGCTGTTTGATGACAAGCTTGATGCTAAGGCGAAGGCCGCGGAGGAGAAGGTTGCGGAGGAGGCAAGGGTGAAGAAGGAGGAAGAGGAGGCCGCGGAGAAGGCGGCCCATGCTGAGAAGGCGAAGGCGGCCAAGGAGGAAGCTGAGAGGGCAAGGGCGGTGAACTCAAGGCGCCAAGTTGGACTCTGGGTCGCCCACCGATGGTGATGCCGTTGCTGCTGCTGATGTCGCCGGTGGCGACCAGCAACAGGCATAGGGAGACGGGCGGTCGTCACCAGATTCACCCGGCATCTCGGATAGCTTCAGCTGTTCGGGGGCCAATTATTAAGCCTTTCCTCCCTGCCATCTTTTGGCACTTCATGTCATATGTCTGTACCCTTTTGCTGTTCCTTTTTTGTAAACTTTGGTAGGTAGTGTTTAGGCTATCCCTATGGGGGCGGCCGTCGTCTGCATTCTCCTTACTTGTAATCATTTTCAATAAAGCTTGTTTATTGGCCCTCGGCTTGGCCGGGGCTTTGATCACAATCCTTCACTTGTCTTCTTACGTTATTAATTGAGCGCTTTTTTCGTTTTTACCTTCGGCCTGGCCGAGGCAGTTAGAATGCGTATCTCAACTGTGCTTAACGTTTTTTGTAAACATGTGAACATGTTAGCGTATCGACCGTTGTGTCCTCTGCCAGGCCTTCGGTTGGCCGAGGCGGCTAGAGGTTACGGCTCGACAGCGTTCGTATCTGTAGACATATTGATCGCTTCCTCTGCCAGGCCTTCGGTTGGCCGAGGCGGCTAGAATTGCGTCTCAACTGTACTTATACGTTCCTAAGGCATGTTGGTCGCTTTCGCGAGTATCAACTGCGCTGGTAGTGACTGCCGTGGCGTCTACTTCTTGGGGTGACTGCCCGGCTTGGGCCGTGGCGTCTACTTCGATATGACTAGGGGGGATAAACACTTTGATGGAAAACTTGGATGATTCTTCATTAGATATAAACACGCGTTGGGGTGCCAACAACAGTTTTGGACACCTCCGCCGCTATACAAAGTATTTCCTGAGGTTGTCAGTGTTCCAATGGCTCATCAAAGGCACACCCTCCATGTCTGTCGGCCGGTATGTACCCGCCTCATTTCTTCAACCACTTTGTAGGACCCTCCCGATTGGCCGTCAATTTACCATGAATGTTTCCTTTGTTGGTGGCGGCCGACTTTCTTAGGACTATATCCCCTACTTTTAAGTTCCTTTTGTGGACTCTTCGGTTGTAGGCTCTTCTCATTCGGTTTTTGGTATACTTTGCCAAGTTGAGGCGTGTTGTATCTCGGCTTTCTTCGACCAGGTCTAGGGAGGTTCTCGGACCTTCCTCATTTTCAACCGGGTTAAAGGTGGCCGTTCGAATGTCGGCACCGCCGCTTTCAATTAGCGGATCGCCGGACCCGTAGACTAAGTGGAACGGATTTGTACCCGTTGCTTCTTTCTCCGTGGTTCGAAGGGACCCACAGACGCCGGGTAGTTCATCGGCCCATCTTCCCTTTAGGTCTTCAACTTTCTTCTTCAAACCGTTGAGGATTGTTTTATTGGCGCCTCCGCTTTGTCCCGTTGCTCTGTGGGTGGCAGACGGAGGAGTATGCAAATTTGATACCAAGTTCTTCCAACCAGTTCATTATTGTGTCACTCCAAAACTCTCGGCCGTGGTCAAATACCATGACTTGGGGTAACCCAAAACGAGTTATGACATTTTCCCAGATTACCTTTCTTACGGCCGCCGTCGTCTTCGAAGGTACCGCTACAGCTTCAACCCATTTGGTGAAGTAGTCAACGGCGACAATCAAGTACTTTCTTCCTCCGGATGCCGTTGGAAATGGCCCTAGTAGATCCATCCCCCACTGTGCAAAAGGAAGGGGACTAAGTACCTACTGCGAGTCTCGGGAAGGTGCATGTATCACCGGAGCATGCATTTGACAGTTGTTGCACTTTTTGGTTTTGGCTCTGGAATCCTCAAGCATGGTGGGCCAGAAGTAGCCGGCTCGGAGAGCTTTGTGGGCTAGTGTTCTTGCCCCCATGTGATGACCACAGATGCGTTCGTGAATTTACGTCGACATTAGCTCCGCGTCGGCTGGGCCGACACATTTCAAGAGTGGCCTTATCACGGACCTCCTGTATAATTCTCCTTCAAACACCAAGTACCTTGCTGCGATCCTCTTTATCTTCTGCGAGAGACTGCGATCCTCCGGTAACTCATTTGTCAGTTTATACTTCATTATCGGAGTCATCCACGTCGTCTCGGCTCTATGTCGCCCACCATGCCGATGGTTTCAGTAATGCTTTTAGCATTCCTGATGTCCACCAGCACGGTTCGACTGACATTCTTGATGGTTGAACTGGCAAGCTTTGAGAGAGCATCGGCTCGGTTGTTCTCAGACCTGGGAATGCATTGTATCTGGAAAGATTTCAATTTTGAAGTGTCGGCTTTTACCTTTTCCAGGTACCTTGTCATCCCGTCGTCTCGAGTCTCGTACTCTCCTCGGACTTGATTAGTCACCAAGAGCGAGTCTTTTCAAATGATGTGTTCCGCCCCGGCAGCTCTAGCTAACTCGACTCCGGTTATCACCGCCTCGTATTCGGATTCGTTATTTGAGGCCGGGAAGGTAAACTTCAAGGCATACTCAAACTCGTCCCGTTTGGGGCCGATGATAAGGATGCCGGCTCCCCGAGCCGTTTGCCGTGGAGGACCCATCGGTATACACCTCCCACATGCCGGACGTGATTCTTCCCGATATGTGCACTCGGCCAAGAAGTCTCGCGCGCTTGCCCCTTTATCGAAGGCCTCGGTTTGTCTTGAATGCCGTGGCCGGAGAGTTCCACCGCCCATTTGATAAGTCTCGCACGATTTTTTTTCGAATTTTTCTAAGGCTTTCTCCAATGGTTGGTCGGTTAAGACCGTCACGGGATGTGCGTCGAAGTAGGGTTTTAACTTCCTTGCGGCAACGACGACGAATGCGAAGGTCGCTTTTCAATCAATGGGTAGTTTCTCTCGGCCAGCGGTGTATGGGCGATAAAGTAAATTGGTCTTTCTTTGCTTGTTTTCTTTCTCGACAATTACGGCCTTGACCGACCGTGGCCGAGGTAATCTTCGAAGTATAGGTATAGCGTCTCCCCGGCAAAGATCGGCCTGGACAGGGTCGGCAGTGTCGAAGGTAAGCTTTGATTGCGAAAGTCGTGCTCTGTTGCTCCCCCAGTGAAATCCTTATTTCCCTTCAAAATCGTAAGAACGGTGTGCTCTTATCGGCTGACCGAGAGATGAAACGGGCAAGGGCCGCCATTCTCCCGGTCGGCGTCATAACTTCTTTTTCGATTCCTCGGCTCCGAGGGTCCAATATTGCTTGGACTTTCTGCGGATTGGCATCAATTCCTCGGCGCCGACAAGCACGCCGAGGAACTTGCCGGCCCGGACACCGAAGTTGCATTTCTTTGGGTTGAGCTTCATTCTATACTTCCTTAGTGAACAAAATGTCTCGTGTAAATCGGCTAAGTGCTCGCTGTCAGACTTGCTTTTTACAATAGCATCGTCGACGTAAGCCTCAATGTTTCGCCCTTTTTGATTTTGGAACACTTTGTCCACCAGTCTTGTGTAAGTTGCGCCGGCGTTCTTCAAACCGAACGGCATCATTTTATACATGTATGTGCCGTTACCGGTGATGAATGCGCACTTAGGCATGTCTTCTTCGGCCATGAATACCGATGATACCACGAGAAGGCGTCCGGCGAAGCTCGGCATAGTGTAGCCTGCCGTGGCGTCGATTAAACTATCTATTCGAGGCAAAGGATAGCAATCTTTGGGGCACGCTTTATTAAGATTGGTAAAATCTACACACATCCTCCACGCCCCCGATGATTTCCTCACCATTACAACATTAGCTAACCACTCAGGATAAGTACAAGGCATGATAAAGCCCGCCGCTAGTAATTTATCTACCTCGGCTTTGATGGCCTCATCCTTCTCGGTGAGAAGTTCCTCATCTTCGCTTGACGGGCGGCGGTGGAGAGTACGTTCACCTTGTGAACAATTACCTCCCGGCTCACGCCATCTCGACTTGCCGAGTAAGCGAAGACGTCTTTGTTTTTTCTCGGCGAGTCTAGGAGAGCGGCCCTGAATTTTGGCTCCAGGTTGACACCGATTCACGGTGCGCCCGGGTCAATTTCCACTTCTTCGGTCTCGGCTCCTTCGACCATGCCGACAGTGGCATCCATGAGTTCGCCCTCCCGTTGTAAGGATGGGCTCTTCCCCTTCTCGACTTCTTCGCCACTTTGAGGGATTGCATGTTGCACCCTCGCGGATATCCGGACGTTGACTACTTCGTCTTTTTTTCGTCCTTTGAGACGAGTTTATGCGCTTCCCCGGTCCGAGACATACATCGGTGTCGGGCCCGGATGGACATTATTGCATCGGCCTCGCTCAGAGTGACTCGGCCTATGAGAACGTTGTAGGCAGACGAGCCGTCAATGACCACGAACTCGGATAGAACATTCTTAGCCGCATTCCCCTCGCCGAACATCACCGGCATCCCGATTGACCCCGGGGGTAACAGTAGGCCCGGAAAAATCAGACAATGCAGATTGGTGCGGGGGCTCAAGTCCTCAATCTTCGACCGAGATTGAGAAAGCACTCCCCGAACATAATGTTCGTGTAGGCGCTGTGTCAATCGAGGCACCTCTTGACCAGTGGTTGGCTATGTCCAAGTGGACTACAAGTGGGTCGGCTGTGCGGGCGATGACTCCCTCGTAGTCCTTCTTCCCAATAGTTATGTCGGGGATGTTGGAAGCGAGGATCGCTGTTTTGGGCACAAAGTTGATGGCCGATATAGCTCGTTCGGTCTGCCGTTTGTGCCCATGAGCGGACCCACCGTTCTCGTTGCCCCGATGACAACATGGATTACTCCTATCCGTTCAAAGACGGATTTTTATTTGAGCCGCCGGTATTAGTCTTTTGGCCTCCGGCAACATATTTCTTTGAGGCTCCCCTTCCGGATCGCTCTTCAATGGCATTCTTCGAGATGCCGAAACGGTTGTCGATTAAGTGACCGGTGTGGCCGTGGTACTCACGATCGGCTCGTGTCACCGTCCCCCTCGCCTTGGGAGGCCTTTCCCACTTCCTCGCCCTCGCTCTTGCTCAGGGAGAAGACCTCGGCAGCAGATACGACCAGGGGGTGTGACCATTGTACCGCTTTTGGTAGTACGGCCCCGAACTCCCCCCGGCGCCCGCCGAGTTCTGTTTCTGGCGGACTTGTCAGACCGTGACCTATTACTGTCACGGCGTCCTTCATCCGGGTTGTCCTCCCGGCGGCTCTTCCTCTCTGGGTGCCCGGCCTCGCTGTGGCCTACCCAGGTCTTGTGATAGTCCTCCACCTTTATGGCTTGGTCGGCCATCTTTCTGGCGGAGTCTAGGCTCAGGCCTCCGCACTTGATGAGCTCGTTTTTTAAGTCCCCTCTTGGGAGGCCTTTCATCGGTGCGAAGGCCGCCGGTTCGGCTTGCTTCGGCTCACGAATCGCTCAACCTTGGCATCGAACCTCTTTACATAGCTTCGGAGAGACTCGCCCCCTCGTCTCGATAGTCGAGATCCGATGTCTCGACGGCCCTCCTCTTATTGCAAGAATACTGGGCCAAAAATGTGTCCCTTAGGTCGGCATAACAGTATACCGACCCATTGGGTAGCCCCTTGTACCAACTTTGTGCCATCCCATGCAGGGTCGTTGGGAAGACTCGGCACCAAAACCTCATCAGGTTGCTCCCATACCGACATGTAAGACTCGAAAGCCTCGGCATGGTCGGTTGGGTCGCTTTCTCCTTTGTATGATATGGGCGGCAACTTTAGCTTAGTCGGCACCGGACCTCTAGGACATAGGCACCGAGGGGTCATGTCGACCACGTGTCGAATGACACGCGGCGATCGGCTCCTCGCATCCTTAGTCCGGCTCCTCTCCCCGTGGCGGGAAGGGCTTCTTCTCCGACTCTGGTGAGTCGGACTTCTTCTCCGACTCTGGTGAGTCGGACTTCTTTCACTCCTCTGGGGCAGGCCTCGTTGGTGCCGCGGCGACGCTGTCCTCCCGCGAGTGTGGGAAGGACTCAGGTCTGCCACTGACACTCTGGGTTCCCCCGGCGTCTTGACATGGTCAGCTTCTTCCAATGCTCCGTTCAAGTTTCTCGGAGTCACTTTTTGGACCCCGGTCTCTGTGGGGTGCCGCCGCTCTTGTCGTCGTGACAGTGTGAGTCGGCGTGCTACCCATTAGGTCCAGGAATAACTTTAGTTTAGTCGCATCAACCACATGTCCCATGACGGTGACTTGACTTGTCGGTGGGCGGCGGTGTATCTTGTTCTTTTGGCATCCGTCGTCGTATCGGTGATACGGCCGGTGGGGACCGCCGATTTCGAGTTGTGGAATGTGTCATCTTGGAAGAATTCAGTTTCCACACGCACCATCTCTGGCTGTTTCGACATCCTCTTAGCTCGGCGAATGGGTTTTGGGTTTTTTTTTTGTTTGGGAATGATTTGACTAGCTTCTAGTATCTTTTCCCACAGACGGCGCCAATTGTTCCGGGTGTAGATTCCGGAGCAGATTTGTTTACCACGTAAGCTTGGTGAAATGATGTCTCTCCTTGTCTTGACTCTTCCTCTCGGTCTCTCCTGAAACGATGAACAAACTGAGGGCTCGGCTTTGCACCGAGCGTACTCACTCCGACGCTCAAGTCAGTAAACTTAAAGGGATTAAGTTGTGTGTTACTTGACAAAGTATATTGTAGAGAGATAAGGGAGTTTATACCAGATGAATAGTGAGTTTTAGATTAGATTGTGGATCCCCTTCTCAATGAGAGAAGTGGGGTATTTATAGACTTTCACCTTTTGTCACGTAGTGGCCAAGTGGCTAGCAGGTGGAAAGACTGTTCTATCCTCGGCCGACAGGCTAGCAGGGGTCTTGGATATGAGTACGCGGATTTGTCTCCCGGCTGACTAGTTGCCTAGCCGAGACCCAAGTGATCGGCCGACAGGCTGCGTCGGTTAGGCGGTCTAACATGTTGACTTGCTGTCTCTTGATCCTTGACCTTGCTCAATATGTTGACTCGGTGAGGGGGTGCAGAATATGCCCCATCAGTATGTAAAAGAGTAAATTCGTATGTGAAAAAGTAATTCCGTAAATTAAAACTTAAGAAATTCGTAACGATCAAAATAAGCAACATTATTTTCTTACTAGATTTAAGAACATAATTACACATCTTATAATACGTGTGAACAAAGTAAAAAATAATATCAACAATATTACAATTTTAAAGGTTTTTTCTTATATAAGTTCGGTCCACGGTCCGGTCCGCGCTCCATTCGGTTTATTCCAGGACCGGACTAAAGACCAAATAGAGTAAATAGGTAGACGGTGAACCGGACAAATAAAATACGGTCTGATTTGATTCGGACCAAATAATCCGGTCCGACCTGATCTTTAGTCCGGAGCACTGAGTGAACACCCTACTAATCACCACTCTCGTAGAAAAAACGTTTCAATGCCTAAAATCGCCATCATTTAGAGCATCCGCAAAGGTGAGACTCCCCATATTTTCTCTTTCCTTTTCTTATTCGTCCACCTCATTTTCCACTAACTTTTCCATTTACCCTCCCCATTTCATAACTACATCTATGCAACAATGAGGTTCCCCAATTTACACACAAAAATTTGGAAACCTCCCCAAAAGTAACACAAATTGCCTTACTTTTCTTTTTTTGGAGACCTTCCCTAAAAATGCATGGAGCCCCAAATATTGGGGAGGTTGGTCAAAACAACGGGAGAACCGTATGAGGAAAGAGAGTGTATATAGGGAGCTCGATTTCCACCTTTGCGGATGCTCTTAATCACTCAAAACTCAAAATTAATTATGGAAGACCACCACTATGACAAAAGTAGCCAGCACCGATTTACTTGCCAAAGCCCGAAGGATATCAAATCACAATTCAGAACAATATATCGAATAGAGGTCACAGGTTCGAATCCCGACCTTCCTTTTAATTTCCCCCTCCTACGTTCAAGAAATATTCTTCCTTCCAAATTAATTCAATTAATTAAATGCCAACATGTTGCTTTTCATTGTTATGATATTACCAATATTGACAATGAAATGTATGAACAAGTCTAAGCGTGTTTACCCAGTAATAATAATAATAATAATAATACTAATACTAATACAGCTCTCTTTATATTGCTGTCTTCTCAAGAATTTCTATTTTTTTCTGTGTATTGAATTTATTGATTTTTTTTGGAGACAAGGGTTTGTTTCTAATCTTTAGTTTTCTATTTGGGTTGATGAATTTTATTGTTGTTTGTTTGGTTTTAATTTATGTTTTATGTTGCATGTAGTTGTATTTCTGTTGTGGGTATTTTGTCATTCTAGGATTGAAGGGGTATTATTAGGGTAGTAATCTTTGTGTAAAACCGCCTTACACGAGTATTTATGATGAACCTTACAAAAGAAGGTTCTTGATTTTCTGTGTGGATTGCAGGTGGGGTGCAAATGCAGTGCAATTTAGGTGGAAAATAAAATTGGGTTTGAAGTGTCTTAATTTCTGTATGTGTTTTGCATTAGATTTTGATGTGAAGGTATCATTATCAAGGAAAAATGTTTATCCTTGATTGTTTTTTGGTGGATTTATGAGGCTAATTTTGTAAATTGGTATTCAAATTCATACAATGTGATAATCTCGTATTCAAATATTGTGGACGAAGGAGAATGAGTCATGAGGGTGTATGGAAGTATGGAACCACGAGGAACAAGTTATATGCGTGAAGGAGTTAAAATCCTCTATGTAAAAGAAATGAAGAGGTCCATTTTCTGTCATTTTGGGATTAAGGCTCTCTCGTTTTGGAATTAAGGCTTTGATGTTGTTGTCGTTTTGTGATTAATGCTTGTTGTTGTCATTGTTGTTGTGATGTTCATGTATGTTTAATTGTTGAGTTGAATGGAATTAAACCTTACAGGTTCGTCAATTTTAGTACAGTTGAATTTAGGCTTAATCATGTGTTTTCAATTCACGGCCTTTGACCCTCGTTTCTTCCCTATTGTGGTCTCTGTATCGTGTTTCTGATGGTGTAGTTCCTTAGGTTATTTAACTCTAGGTGTTCAACTGCTCATAATAGATGACTGTTATGGAGGGAACTTTTGAGTTTTCATCGAATACGAAACGGAAAAATATGGAATTTTAGTGCCTGGTTTGGTGGTCATTGACAGAAGGCCATTGTTGTGGGTGATTTCTAAATAGTGATGGGGATAGCTCCTTGTTGATGTTATCACAATATACTTAATGCGGTCATTTTGTTGTTTGTACTTGCTTTGTTTAGCTAACAACATTCTTTCTGAATGCTATGAATGATAGAGGATTTTAAATCAATAAAGTTTGTGACATGAATATATGAAGTAAAAAAACATTTGGTGGCGGGAGAATACATTCTGGGGTTTTTGATGTAAGATTTATGTATAGGTTTTGGTTACTAGACAGAATTTATGAACTTGGGATGGTTCCTTCCAAGTTCCAATTGCTAAGGGGTAGATCTATGTATGGTTTGATAAGTTCTGTTGATAGGCAGATTGGTTAAGTTAATGATGAATGACTGGATAGGTGGATCCGTATTTAGTTTTAGTTGTTGAAGACTATTTTGGTCGATTTAGTTTGCCATCGACAATTTGTTTTCTGTATTTGACAATGCATGAGCAATCTCATTTATCCTCTTCTGATATGAAATTTGAATGTGAGCATTTGATCAGTGACATATACAATAGATCGCCTGGATTCTATTTTTATTGCTCCATGACTCCATCATCATAAATTTGGAGTTCGATTAACAACTTTAAATTTCAGTCGTGAGACATGAATACATAATTGGGTGATATCAACTTTTTGCCTGATTGCCATACCCAGATGTATTTTTGGCGGTCAGCTAAAGAATAATATTTGCGAATTAAGGATTAAGTTTGGCTCCTTGCCGATCAGTGTACTTTCTGCATTGAGGTTTCATTACCTTCTATGCATTGAAATTCATAGAGCGACCTTTTTTCTTTGTTTGTTTGCACTGGTTTCAGTGTTTGCTCATGGTTTGCCTATATATTGAAGTTGCCCAATGGACTTCTTGATTCACGAATTGTACTTTAAATTTTATATCGGTGCAAGAAGGATATAACTTTATTCCATGGGCATTTTTTAAATCGTTATCTGTTTGGTATTTTTGTTTAAAAGGAATTGTTTCATTGCTGTCAGCAAGGGGTTTTTCTCCCACGATATGATTTTGATTCTCATGCAGTTTTCACCATCTTTGTAGACCTTAATTAATGATGAATTATTTTAGTTTACATATGTGACAATTTCTTATTTTTCAATATGCTAGATTAGTGAAAGGGAAACAACATGAGCTGCTTTGGCTGTTTTGGAGGAGAAACTGCTCATAAACCTATAGAAAATGGAGGTGGTTACGTACCCCCAAAACCATCAGGTAATAATTTCCTTCAGATTATACAATTTTACAAGCTAATGCCCAACCCTCCCATATTATATGTTAATTCTCCGTTAAACATGTTTGGTTAAGATTCCCTCCCCTTAAAATACCATGGTTTTTTTCCTTGGGGGTGTGGGGTGGTGGAGGGTAGGATAAAATTATCTGTTCTTTGAAGCAATAGTCTATTGTTCGGCATGGCATAGGTCATAATGCAGTGGCTTGTGGTTCATGAACTACTTCTACTGGGGATTGAATATGAATGTTCGTTTAAAGTTTCTTATTTTTTATTTTTTATCCTGGCTCTCCACTGGCTTTCTCCTTGGTAGCGACGTAGCGTACTGATTGTAATTTTGTTTGGCCTTCTTAGGGAGAGATGGTTATCACATTATTGAAAATCAAACTAGCAAAACGCCGGTGAAGGTCCAGCCTATAGCTGTCCCTGCCATTTCTGCGGATGAACTAAGGGACATTACAAACAATTACGGCTCCAAAGCTTTAATAGGAGAGGGGTCGTATGGCAGAGTTTATTATGGGGTACTAAAAAGCGGGCGAAAAGCGGCAATCAAGAAACTGGACGCAAGCAAACAACCTGATAATGAATTTCTAGCTCAGGTACAGCCACACCCACAGCGCATGTTGATAGAATATCTTCACTATTTTATTTACATATTCAGATGTGCAGTTGTCTAAATCTTTCTGTTTTCAGGTTTCTATGGCCTCGAGGCTGAAACATGACAATTTTGTTGAACTTCTTGGTTACTGTGTTGATGGCAACTCTCGTGTTCTTGCATATGAATTTGCATCAAATGGATCTATCCATGACGTACTTCATGGTAAGTTGTATTCAAAGAATTATACTGTTTGGGGACATTATGTATATGGACCATGATATATTTATCTTTTCCTCTTTAGATGGATGTTTTTCCTTGCTAGTCTTTTGAAGAATATCAATCATTCTACTTGATGCTTGTGAATGTCAATGGCGAATTGATGTCTTTATATTCCTAGCTGGATCCGATCTTAATACTGTTTGAATCATATGGTCTCTAATTTCGACTCTGCTTCTTTAAACCTTTAAATTAATTGTCTTTTAGTAATTGGTTGATGGATTTTCATTTTTTAAGTGTGTCACGAAAGTGCGTTGTAGTCTTCTCATAAATTATAATTGTGTATTTGCATTTGTCTATAGGGAAAAAGGGTGTGAAAGGAGCACAGCCGGGACCAGTATTGTCATGGGCCCAACGTGTTAAAATTGCAGTAACTTCCGCCAGAGGACTGGAATATTTGCACGAGAAGGCTGACCCTCGTATCTTTCATAGGGATATAAAGTCCAGTAATATACTGCTATTTGATGACGATGTTGCTAAGATTGGTGATTTTGATTTGTCAAATGAAGCTCCTGATATGGCTGCCCGACTTCATTCTACTCGAGTTCTTGGAACTTTTGGCTATCACGCACCTGAGTAAGCGCTCATTGCTGCTTTTCCCCCACCCCTCTACTCCCATATAGTTGTGTTAGACGGTCTTAATATGTGATGCCAAGATTGCCAACCCATTAACTAATGATAAAATGAGATAAACACAAGTATTTTGATTGATCTCACTTGTGAGACCATCTCATACAAGACTCGCTTTTTTAAATATAAGTGACCGTATTCTGTTGCTGTGGTGGACAGGTATGCAATGACTGGGCAACTAAATGCAAAGAGTGATGTATATAGTTTTGGTGTCGTCTTGCTTGAGATACTCACTGGTAGGAAGCCAGTGGACCATACTTTGCCACGTGGACAGCAGAGTCTTGTGACATGGGTAGCTTCCTTGTTGATTTCCCTGCAATCGGTTAAAACAGGATTTCTTTAATTTTCTCACTAACTCGAGATTGTTCGTTATCAGGCGACTCCTAAGCTGAGTGAAGACAAGGTGAAGCAGTGTATTGATCCTAAGCTGAATGGAGAGTATCCTCCCAAGTCTGTTGCCAAGGTATATATTGTCTTGCTTGTAACATCTGCCTGTTTTCGTTGTGATGCGCACAAACTTAATTATCTATGAGATGGTCTTACATGTAAAGCCAACTCATTTACTCTAATAAATGAGAAATACAAAAGGATTTGGGTTCGCACCATGTTCTGACATTGTTCTTGTTTTCGGACGTTGGTTATGACAGATGGCTGCAGTGGCAGCGTTGTGCGTGCAGTATGAATCAGATTTCAGGCCGAACATGAGCATTGTGGTCAAGGCATTACAACCTCTGTTGAATACTCCTAGAACAGGAGCCAGTCGACCTACCACGGTTGCTCCTACCTACTGAACAAGAGCGTTCTTGTTCCGTGATCACAAACATTTTTAACCATTGTGCAGGGGTTGTTTGGGTGGATAAACAACTCTAACCGTTGATTTGTTCATAATCTGACTATTAAAATTTTTGGGTGAATGGATTGTAAAGCCAGAACTTTCTGCTTGTACTGTAATATGAAAAGAAGCTCAGATTTTATGGCATCTTATATTCTTATGACAGACATTGAAACAGATTTCATTTACAAAGTATGGAGTATTTCTTCCTTTTCAATCATTTCTTTGCCTTTAATTAAAACACATTTATAGCAACTTTAAAAGACTTAGCATCCAAATATGCTTTAAACTCAAAGACTCTTTCAATGTTTCTAAACCAATCTAGCAAATCCTCGGAGTTTAAACTACCATGAAAATCGCGAATTTCTACTTTAAGTCTTTGTTGTGCTCTTCTTGGAAGGCCTCGAACATAGACTCCTCCGAATCCGACAATGCCTCGTCTTCATGGTTGCCTTGACCTCTTCTTCCCATGAGACCACGGCTTCTACCCCTACCACGAGGTAGTCTTGCATTTCTTGTTGGTGTTAGAATGTTATCCATGATAGCATTGAAAGAATCCAACATTAGGTCGCATTTTTCAGAAAGTTGTGTCATTTGATTTTCAATTCCGGTGAGCCTTTCATCACTCAAGGTTGTTTTTTGTGTTTTTGTTGTAGTTAGGATATAATGAACTCACAAGAAAGGCTTTTCTCAAGATTAACACAAGATGAAATTGTATTATAACCTAGGCTCTTGGTACCAATTTGGACTAAAACGTAAACTTTGAAGAAAACACACGAAATGGATGCAAATAAGGACTGAAATTTAGACGGTTTAATGTTTGGAATTGAGTGAAAGATATGACTTAATCCGAACACGAAACAATAGATTAAGCCTAAAGATTAGCCTAAGCACTAAGCAAAGGGTTCACCCAACTCCAAGCACTAAGCAAAGGAGTCTCTTCAAGCACTAAGTAAAGAAGAATTAAGAAGAAAGCAAAGCTTCAACTTGTGTTTATAATTCATCAAATCCGATTTTTACATAAGGTTAGCTTTGCTTTTATAGGCTAAGCAAAGCAATATCCACCCTACATTCAAACACACATCTAAGGGCTCACAAAGGCCTCAAAAAATGGTACAATAGCTGGTCCCAAGGACCTTACACAAGTTGAAAAACATAAACTAAAAACAAGGAAAAGTAAACTAATGAGACAATGATTATTAACATAAAGTAAACTCCTTGGAAAGCCTCAGAAGGACGGGCCAAGCTTAGCATAAGAGTCGCAGAGCAGCAAAAAGGAGCTTTGGTTTTGTCTTGGGTAGTTTAGGAAGGTTGAAAGTGACTTGAAAGCGACCTTTATACCTTCTCTTGCAAACCGTGCTCCTCATGGACCACCCGGTTTGTTGCCCCTTTTAAGGTATGACAGGTACCTCTTCAAGACAAAAGTCCCTAGACAAAAGTGCTCTAAACTCATCATAGAAGGTTCCTAGGCCGTTAAATGCCATATGTTCTTAGACGAAATTTGAGTTGGACCTCAAATTAGAGGAAGGTCCAAAACAAGGTGAAGGACTCTCGTTTGTGATGGCTTGTGATTTGCTTTAGATTTTGAGTTTATGCCTCTTAGTCAAAAGATGGATTTGTTTTTTGATTATTTGATTGATTGAGAAAAATTGATAAAGGTAGGTTAACTACTCAACTATGTTATTTGGTAATTGGTGATGGTTAAAAGATGGATTTATTACAATTGTTGTCTTGAGCATATCGTCATAATTGTTGTGTTGAGCATATTGATATAATTGTTGTCTTCCGTATCTCATAATCATATTATTATCATTGTTGGTTGGTTCTCTATTGTTGGTTTGTATTGTGAAAGAGGATTAGCAATGCTTTGAGATTATTTGGTCGGTCAGGCACGGGGATGTGGAAGAGCCGTGGTCCTGTACGGTTTTGGTCGGCCAGGCACGACGGTGTTCGGAGGTTGACGTGGACTGAAAGCGTGACAATCGTGTGGTGTCAGTTGTGTTGTGGTTTGGTTGTTACGTGTGACATGGCACACGGTTGAGACGTGTGTGTGACGGTCTTGGTTTGAGTTTCTTAATTATATCTTATTGCAGGTTATCGTATTATTATTATTATTATTATTATTATTATTATTATTATTATTATTATTATTATTATTATTATTATTATTATTATTATTATTATTATTATTATTATTATTATTATTATTATTATTATTATTATTATTATTATTATTATTATTATTATTATTATTATTATTATTATTATTATTATTATTATTATTATTATTATTATTATTATTATTATTATTATTATTATTATTATTATTATTATTATTATTATTATTATTATTATTATTATTATTATTATTATTATTATTATTATTATTATTATTATTATTATTATTATTATTATTGTTTAGTTATCCTACTCAACCTCGTGGTTTACTGTGTATTCGTGAACACTGTGATGAACCAAATATTGGGGAGCGATTCGGGTTAGCTTGTGAGAAGTAATCTTGGATGCTTAAAAGGGGAGCTTGGGACGAGATTATCACTTGAGCCTAGAGATCACCTTAAATTTATTCAGACACTATTTATTTTATTTCCGCGCAGTTGTTTTAAACGTACTTTGTAATATTTAGTTATGTCGTTGGAATTTTGTAATTAAACCTTTTTGAGGCACTTTAATTTATATCGTCTTAAAGTACTTGGTAATTGTTTGTCTTTATACTTACTACATCAGGCAACTGAGATGGTAACACCTTTATTTACTTGAGAATGTCTGGTTAAAGGCTCTTAAATAAATGAGGGTGTTACAATGTGGTATCAGAGCGAACGTTCCTAAGGCCTAAACAAATGAATTTAATGAACTTATGATGAGTCTAATAAAAGGAACCCGAAATAGAAACTGTTTAGGAGCCCTCTTCTAGGTTAGGGAGACATCCTTGATCTGACCCTTTTCAGTTTTGAGCCGGTCACCTCGAGGAAGGTTAAGGAGAGAGAAGGGTAGTTAGCGTGGATGCTTTACCTTAAGGGTCTAATTGTGTAGTGAAGTTGCGAAAGGTACTAATTTTATTTGCAGGATGAGAACAAAAGGTAGGAAATTTTGAGACGGATGAAGGGTGATAGGCGTGTGGCCTATGTCGACTTGTAGGTGTTGTACAATCTAATCGATTCGGCTCCGGGACCCAAACTTTCCTAGGATTGTAAGATATAAACCAACTCGATCCATCACAACAATAATTGCTTGCTTATAACTTGAGAATATGTTTGTATGATCAATTCCCATGAATCCCCTATGACCCCATGACACCCTAGTGCCTTTTATCAATTGTTTACATCCCTTTTAATTCATCTTGCTTGTTTACTTTCATTGCTATTTAGTTTAGTGATCTTCTACATCAAACCCCAATTGTGACACCCTTAAGACACCAGTTGCAATAGAAATCTCATCTCAATTCCCGTCCCTTGGGATCCGACCTTTACTTGCCTCTTTACTAATTGTAGAGTTGTTTGTGAAGTTATAAATTGTGTTTTGGTCTAGGTGCTCCTAACAACAAGTAACCGAAAGATACGATCCGACCAAAAATGGTGCCGTTGCCGGGGACGGTGTTAACTTGATTTAGATTTTCTTGTATTGTTATTAGTTGTGTCTTTCTTTGCCTTGGGGAAGTAAAACTCCTCAAGGTTTGTTCTAATTATTTTCGAGTTGTTTGATATTTTGCATGTCTAGAAGGTCACAAGGTGACTTGTTACCCTTTGATCACGAAATTGAAAGAACTTTGACAACCAATAGAAGACTTGATAGGAGAGCTTTGAGAGGTATTGGTGAGGTTGTAGATATTCAACCAAATACTATTGAGTTCATCAACCCTTTTGCAAGAGAAGGTGAGGAGAACCCAACACAAAACCCAACACAAAACCCAACACAAAATCAACCCACAATGCCTAAGTTTTCATCACATTCCGTACCCACCGAGGAGAACCTACCCAATGGTACTCCCACACCACAACATCTAACCGGAAATTTTATTGCCAAATCCGCATTTATCCAATTAGTCGAAAGAAGCCAATTTGGGAGGATGCCTAGTGAAGACCCTCATTCTCATATGGAGACTTTGTGTGACTATTGTGATGCGATTTCTCAAACCGGTGTAACTCAAGACCAAATTCGATGGGTCTTATTTCCTTTTTCTCTAATTGGCTCTAGCTTTCTACAAAAAGTTCTATCCACCGGAAAAGACTAACATGCTAAGAGCTCAAATCACGGGCTTTAAGCAAAGGGATGAAGAATCTTTGTATGAAGCTTGGGAGCGATTTAAGGGAATTTGTCGCTCATGTCCTCACCATGGACTTAGTGAGTGGTTCTTGGTACAACAATTTCAGAACGGTCTTTATGAAGATTCAAGGAACATTCTCAACATGGGATCAAATGGAATGTTCACCGAAGTCGATGACAATCAAACTTGGAACAAAATTGAGGAAATGGCGGTCCATAACTCATAATATAGTAGACCTCGCAAGGCTACTAGAGGAGGAAAGCATGAAGTAGACTCCATTACTCAATTGGGTGCTCAACTTAGTGCTCACATTGATACCATCAATTTGAAGTTTGAAAAAGTTATGGCTGGACTTGAAGAAGCCTCAAAATCACCAAAGCATCATGTTAATGCCATGACGGCATCTTCATCAATCCCAAGTGGAATATGTGAGAATTGTGGAACTTTGGGACATGACCAAAATGAATGTAGAGGAACAAATGAACAAGTGAATGCTTTCCAAGCATACAAGAGTGCTACCCCTTATTCAAACTATTACAATGAAAACACCAAATTCCATCCAAATCTCTCATACAAAAGCCAAAATGTTCAAAACCCTCAACCAACATACACCCCACCTCCCATGAGAAACCAAAATCAAAGACCCTTTTATAACCAAAACCAAGGTTACCAAAATCAATCTCCATACAATCAACAAAATGACCAAGGTTTTGATGTTCAAAAAGCGGTCCTCCAAATGCAAAATAATCAACAAGAGTTTTTCACTCAAATACAAAAAGATAGTCAAGCAAAGGAAACCACCATCAACAACATCCTAGCTCACACCAAAATTTTGGAAACCCAATTAACTCAACTAGCATCTTCAAGCTCACAAAGACAAAAGGGGCAATTACCACCTCAAAGTAATCCCCCAAGACATGAAACGGTTAATGCCATTCACTTGAGGAGTGGTACAAGGTATGAAGCACCGAAGAAGCAAGTTGAGGATAAAGTTGTGGAAGCTAGTGACAAAGAAAAAATTGTGCAAAACTCCAAGGATGGAGAACTATCAAAAGAAGAAATTTCAAAGAAAAATGAAGACAAGGTCAAGGAGAAGGAGCCCATTGTGATTAGACTTCCTTTTCCGAGTCGTCAAGCCAAGCCCAAATTTGATGACCAACTTGGAAAATTTATAGAAATCGTGAAGAATTTGGAAGTCTCAATTCCTTTCACGAATTAATCAATCACGTACCGGCCTACGCAAAATACATGAAAGACATCCTCACAAAAAAGAAGTTAATCCACCTGTTCCTCGGGAATGTGCCAGCTAGGATCGCGCTGAAAGAGGGCCACAGCTGTTTGCCTGCTCCAAGGGTGAGTTCCTGGGCTGCAGTTCTTAAATCGAAATCGTTAATTAATCGAAGAATTTAAATGATGATTAAAATATTTTACTCGATGGAAGTGATTGACAGGGTTAATTACATGAATGATGGTCATGTCATAAACACGATGCTGTGTGGACTTGAATCGAACCGATTATTTACATGAAATTAAGGATGAAAGCTAAGAACATTAATGAGTCCCCATTTAAATAAGTCAATTAGTCTAAATACTGACGATATACAAATTCAATATGCATTTAACATGCTAATAAACAGATTAAACTATATCAATGACGACCTTTAAACTCAATACAACAAATTGAATTTAAATCCGGCTTGAATTAATGACGAAAACCCGTAAACATCTCATTATTTAGATTTAAGCTTGATTTGTGATGAATTAAAACATGTTAATGATGATAAACAATATGTGAATTAATTATACGACGTAAGAATTAATTCAAAAACAAGCAAAAGAAAGATTTCCAACCCAATTGTTGAGGAGGAACGTAAGAAGAAAGGAAGCAGAATCATAAGTACTTTCAATGAAGAGAAGCAAAGCAGAATCGCTCTTCAAGAGGTTGAATAGCTGTCGCGCTTTTCTTTAATTTACCGGAAATCCGTGAAAAGAGGTTGCTCAACAAGGGGTTTTAGAAATCGATTTAACGGGTATTTTCGACGTAAATCTTACAATAATGACAACCAGAAAAAAAAAATACAATAAATAAAGAGAATACACCCCGACTTACATGTTACCAAACGCAGATGAACTAAGATATCGATTAGTGAATGCTCGACGCGAACGCAAAGAGAGTGCCCTCGGAGAGAAAACGACGATTAATTAAATTGATTGAAAGTGTAGTCATCAAATTGGCTTCCGCATGCAATGTAGAGGTATCGTACCCTAAAGATCCGGAATGATGCACGAAAGTTCAAGCACGAGGCACAATAAGTAAAAACAAAGTCTAGAATGCAAAGGAGTAAAGAAAGAAGTGACACTGCCAGAGAAACATGAGAACGGCGTCTTTATTTATGGGCTAATCACACGACTAATTAGGGTTTCGGAGACTTCCTGAAGTGACCCTGAAGATATGAAAAAGATACGTAAAAACATGCGTAAAGGGCCTCGGAAAGAGGCGCACAAACACCGGCCTGAAGAGGCGCACACTACGCGCCTGCTTCGTGAGGTTTCTTCTCACAAGAAAGATTTCCGGTTCGAGTTATGGTAGGACTCGGGAATAATCCGATTATCTTGTGAATATTACTTAATATTATTTGCCAAAAGATAAAATTTGTGAAATATGGAATAGAAATATCCGAACATTCCAACATTCTCGACTTTTCTGGATTTAACAATATCGTAAAATGAGACGTTTTTGACCCGATCCGAATGTACTTAATTACTCGCAAAACGACCAGATCGGCGCGTAGATGACAACTAAGAGGCAGACATTTAATATTTGAGCAATCACTGACGATAATCTATTAACTTCACAAAATCGCTCCGCGTATCAAACATGCTGCCCAATCATCACCTGGTGGCTCAATGAGGTGCGTAAACGAGGTATCTACAGAGCCCCACTTTGACCGAGGCTTGGACAAGGCGAAAAGTCAAAGGTGAGCCATCAAAGTCAATCAAGATTACAACCGACGACTATGGCGACGCAAGGCGGCCAAGGGGTCCGAGCCAAGGACTCGTGGCGGAACATTTTAGAGTCCTCGTCACTATCTGGGAGGGTCGTTAAAGTCCATTAGACTACGTAAGGAGGCTCGCCACCATAAGAAGAGACCATACCCGAGACTTCTTCCTAGATGCTTTAGTCACAGAAGCCACACCTGAGCCAAGAACTCCGTGAGGAATAAATTATCAGTGTGCCAGGACGCCTAGGAAAGTATCGACGGGAATCCGCCTTGCGCTTCTGAAGGCTCTGCCGGAACCAAGGCAAAAAAACTTGAACTGAATCACCTGCGCGAACCTCAAGCGGAACTCTTGGGAAAATATATCGATTTTATTAGAACATCTTGATCGCTTTGGAAGAAATTAACTGAAAAAGCAGGTCACATCAGAAAATATCACAAGCTACTGGGACAATATATTTTGACGACTAGAACATCTTGATCGCTACGGAAGAAATTCCTGGGAAGAGCAATCAGAAAATATCAGCCATACTTCAGATGAATATTTTGACGACCTAGAAACATCTTGATCGTCATGAAGAAATTGAGGAGCAATACTGCAAAATATCACACACTGGGACAAATGGAGCTCTGAACGAAAGAAAGTCGCTTTAAATGGGCCAAGAGATTAAAATAGTATCGGAAGAGGCTACAAAGACGGGCCCACAAATAACAAACTTATAAATCAATTTTTGAAAATCCGTATGGAGGGAACAATAAAGAAGAGGCGCAAAGAGCTGCAAGGCTCGAAGAGGCGCAGCTCATCGCGCTTTTTCTCAATTTGGCTTTCCCTTTAAAAACCAAAGTCGAGGCATTTGTTTCATTATTTCAAACACAAATCACACGATTTCTCTCTCAAATCTTCACCATTTCCGCCATGTTCGATTCAAAAGCTTGCTTTAAACATGACTAACGAGGTATGTGTCTTAATCTTGCATTAATCTTCATTCGTTTAATTTTCGAGTCATAAAAATTAGGTTTTCACCCTCGATCGAAAATTTGGCTTTTTCCCCAAACGGTTTTGCCTTGCCTAATTGATGTTAGAAATGGACAGAGGTAGGTTAGAACACAACCACGCATTCGCTTCAACTTTCATCAAGTTTTGAGCCTTGAATGAATTTTGAGACTCTGCTTACAAAATTGGAACCCGTAATTTGCTTCAAAATAGCCTTGTATCACCATCAAGGATGAAATTGACATTGGGATCCTTGGATGATGGGTAAACTTCCTACCATCTCGGAATTTTGGTCTGTGACAACCTTTCGTGACACTTTCAGTGGCATAATCACCTCGCGAGATAGCGAAACGCCGCGATCTTCCGACTCCGAACCCGAACTAGGCTTCAATCGACCTGACCACCCAATTTATTGCATGAGGATCGGGTAGGAACGTACAAGGATGGCAATTTTAGGAGAAGCCTGTGGCTTCAAGGCCCGAAACCCTAACAAAGGCTTCCGTCATGACGTTACCGAATTTGCTTTAATGTTGGGTAGTGACGAGGCTTACTTCGGGAGAGCTCCCATGGAGATAGATGCCGCTATTGTCGAGGAGGCTTGAGCAAGCCTTCACCGCCGCTGACGGCCGAGACGAGGCTCACGAGGAGGAGGTCGCCGAGGAGGAGGAGGCTCCCGAGACGGCCAACGCCGGCGAGGAGGTCGCCACCGAGAGGAGCTCTCCGCGCGGCCGAGACTTGGGAGAGTAGGCACCTCGCAAGGGTCACAGAGGGTCACTCGTCCCTACGTAGATCTGAAGAGCTTGGGTAACAAGAATTCACTCACCATTATTCATCCTCTTTCATTTCTTTTGTCCAAATTTCTTTCCAATTTCATTCAAAACTAAAGATAGCTTTGTTTCAAATCATAATAGAGGCCGAACACGTCGCGTTTCCGTTATACGACAATGACGGAGCACCGCGAGCAAACATTGCTTACGGAGGAGAGGGCCATGATCGAAGCCGGGAGCGTCTTGGCCCTTCCTGGGGGTTCGTTCCGGAGGGATATCGAAGAGAAGTCATACATCCCTAGCCTGGTCCGCTGACCTAACCTGACACGACTTCCACGCTTTCACCTGTACTTGAGCGGGAATACTCCCGAGGATTACTATGATTTCCTCGGTCCACAAGGTCGAGGAGATGGCGTGGCGGAGACCGCCACGAGGCTGACTACTGAGGCGAGGAGATTGATCTACCGAACTTGTCGCCGGAAGGTCACAGTAAAGGTCAGGTTTGGCACCAAGATTTATGTTCGAGACTACTATGTAAAGCACTCCTGCCACCGTGACGATCTGCGGGAACGAGACGCCCTCCTCCTCGTACACCGAGCAAAGGGCCTGGGCTCCGGGCTTTGTGGTTTCGTCTTCGATTTACCTCCCTTGAGACAAGGCTAAGAGGTCGACGAAGCTCCTTCCCTTTCTTTTTTCCGACCGAGTTCCCAGTATGCTGACCGGGTCATCAGCTGCCTCATGGCCCTCATCCGCCTACGAGGTGGCCATGGTCTGGTCTCAGTCGGGCTGGAGAAGGGGACTTCTCCGCGCCGCTTCGACCCACACGGCTGGAGGTAAGGAACCTTCCTTTAGACCAAAGTAAATTTTCTTTATCAAACAAAGATCGCCATCGATTATTCTCGTTTACGCGCGCGTACTCTTTTTCTTTCCTCGCGCCCAAGAGGGCTGAGCTTTCGTTGGAGAGGGTCATCCTGCGGTGAGGGATTGGTCATGATGGTTTGACAAGAGCAAGCGTCTTCCCCACAATGTCTAATGGCTGGACGCGGAACGCCTTCAAATTTCAGCAAATGAGTATCCCATTCTCAGATTCATTTACTCTTCTTATACTTTGCTTTTAATTGGTCATAGGATGATCCGCGTATTTTATATTGTCGCAAAGGGTGCCCGCACTGGGCGGAGTACGCAGAGCGCCTCCTTCGTCGGGCCGAGGTCTCGCCCAGGAGCCCGCCGAGCCTGGCCGGTTGAGGACGCGACGGGTCCTGTGCGTACTGGGCGAGCGGCTGTTCGCCATGTTTCCTGGGACGTGTGACGGCTCCCGCGATCCTCCTGTGACGATGTTTAGGAGCCTTCCGAGGTCAGAGGGAGGCGACTTGGCCGGGTGCCGTTGGTGAGACGCTTCCTTCTTCCCTCGGCAGGACTACTTCCGGCGTTCCTCTACTTGGGAGGTTGGCGATCGCCAGAGCGAGTTATCTTTATTTTTTTCGATTTGATTCTTGAGAATTGGACGAAGGATCATGATTAATGAGCTATTTGTCTTGTAGGGGAGGTTTCGAGGCTATGTGCATCGAGCCCCCGTAGAGCACCTCCGAGACCCGTAGTACACCGACGCGACCGGAGGACGGCATTTATCTTGTGTCATGCCGATTTTCGACGTAGCTGTGACGATGGCTGCTTAGATGATCATGAAGATTCCATTCGCCGTGAGGGTAAGCCTCCGATTTCAGCGACTTTGCGGTAAGAACACATTTGACTGAGTTTGCTCAATTTGCCGAGAATTTTTTGATAACGCAGTCGCGCCCTCGCCCCGTCGCGCGTATGGAGGGTGGCCAACCTAACGCGAAATAACGCCATCGAGGCACTCGTCATGGTCGGCTCGCCAGGTGGCGAACCTTATTTGATTTTTTTGATTTTCGATTTCGATCTTGGTCAATATCAAGTGAGCCAATTTATCGCCATGCAGACCGCGAGCCGGGAGCGGAGAGTCAGTCTGGGCCCCTGGGAGGAGACGGCTCGCTGGGCCGAGGAGCCTCGAGGTTCGACGCCGAGATCGCTGCTCGGTGGCGAGAGTCACGAGCTGAGGGCGCCGCAAAGAGTTCTTGTGTAGTTTGCAGACTTGTACATTTGGACATTTGATTTTCAAACATTTTGGACTGTCAGCGCAAGCCCCCAGCTTGCTTGACCCTTGATTTTGTTCAGCGCAAATGTTTCCGCTTGCTTGTACATTTGCCTGCTTATGATATACGGTGGCCGAGTGCCTTTTGCGGGGTTGGTTGCTTGTACCGCAGTTAGTTCTTAAACAAAGTTTGGTAGATAAATTGCCATACACATGCTCCGAAATTTACATGTAAAATTACGAAACACAAGCATTTTATATACATAAGGCCTTTAATCGTTAAAATGAGACGCAAAAGAACACGAGGAAAAGCAAAAATTTGCATGAGACGAGGAAAAGTGCAAAATTTGGAAAATGACTTGGACAGAGGGTTACCTCTAAAAAAAGAAAAAGAAATCAAGTTAGAGATGGAAATGAAATTAAGAAAATAAAAATAATAATAAAAAAGAAAATGAATTATAAAAAGAATTATGTCCTAAAATGAGGAATTAAAAATGAAAATGAAATGTATTTCCTAAAATGAAAATGTGCACATGTGGTAAATGAAGGAATCGTCGTGTCGTTTGCAAATGCGTGTCTTAAAATAGGAAATTGGAAACATGGTAAACTGCCGTATTTACCAAAATAAAATCCTTAGGAATAGGAAATTATTTGTTATAGAATTAGGAAAGATCCAAACGCTGAAATCACAAAGGAGATCAAGAGGCGATGAGTCAAAGCTCCTTCAAGAGAGGCAGCAATGAGCCGTACTTGTCCTGCAGTCCGCTTCCGGGTGATTTTTGAAACAAAGAATTAGTATAAATAGAAGCCGACGACTAGTCACACACAATTCTTCCGCCTCCTCCTCGTCTATTCACATAAAACTCTCAAAATAAATCTTCAAGAGAAAATCACAATATGAATACTGGAGATCCTACCAAGGAACGGGACCAACGAGTTTTCTCAATATGGAGAAGCACCTATACGGGTGCTTATAACTGGGGTCTTTGTTGAGTTTGAAAACTCATTAAGGTAGTAAAACCGTTTGGATGCTCCTTGACTATCGGGACCCAATTACTCATAGCCGCATTCCCGGAGGTGATATTTGCCCATTTCAAGAAATTGCTTTGGTGGGTGGGACCCCCGAACATTTACCCGCCATCCCTTCTACTTCACAAGGGTACAAGAGCAAATCGGTAGACTTGCTTGGACCCACTAGACTTGAGGTGGATCGTCTAGTTACCCTGAAAGGCGTGAGGATGTTGGATTTTATAGACGATTCATCAACAGGGCCACCCATCAAGCTTTCTCATGTTGCTAGGAGGAGGGCATTTGGCTTTTGTTTGTCGCACGTGCACGCCTTCCAGGGACACGCTGACGAAGACTTGAGAGGTGATCCTGCTCTTTCGAGCCTTATCGAAAGCAAAACGAGTCGCTACAGAGCCCACCGCTTATGCTTAGAGAGATCATTTCTGGGTTTGACAATAGGAAATCCAACCGCGATCCGCTGCTCTTGGGGAGTCCCGCCATTTTGCAGCAAAGACATCATCTTTTTTTTTTTTTTTTTTTTTTTTTTTTTTTTTTTTTTTTTTTTTTTTTTTTGATGTCTAATACCCGCTCTTGGTAGGTTTGGCTTATGGAACGGCTCCGATTGACGAGCCTCTAGCTCATGCACTTTCCTATCATTCCTGTTCGACCGCGATGAGGACGCCATTGCATACGGTGGACTTCCACCGCGTCCGCGATTACGGGAAGAACAAGTCAAGAATGATGATGGTCCGTTGATTAGCGGGTTTTGCACTGCGGCACTCCCCAAGTCCGCCACCGGAGTATCTTCCTCGATCCCACCAGGTCCGCACATTCCTGGGATTGAGTTTATGGCATGACCTTTCCGGGAAAAGATCGACAGGCAAGTCAGTTGAAGCTGCATTTATCCCTGTGCTTGATACCGTCCCACAGACTTCATGGCGCTTACTACAGAGCAAGGGAATGGGCCATTAAATGGGCCCAAAGAAACATGTGGTTCGAGTCCGCCAAAGCCAGGGGTGCCTGACTTTTATCCGAGGTGGAGAAAGGCCGAACTCCCAAGAGCGAGAGATCGAGAAACGCGAGCCTCTGGATTACAAGGGCGCGAGGGAGAGAAAGAGAAGGAGAAGCATCTGACAGAGGGAGAAGAAGAAGCCGGATTTCAAGTCATTCATCCTTCAAAGAAATCAAAGACTACCTCCTGTTTAGACATAAATGGTGGTTGGCAAGAATGGCAGCAGTCCGAGAAAGACCGCTGGGTGATTAGGTCCTGGCGCAAGAGCGCCTACGAGGTCGTGATAAGAAACATGACAAGAATGACAAGGGCAAGGGGAAGATGGAGGAATTGCCCGAGTCTTTATTTATTATTTGATTATTATTATTATTGTTGTTGTAATAAAAAGGATGGATTTTTAGAATCCTAGCCTATTCTATTTTTATTATGTAACGTACTACTATTATTAGAAAGTGAATGAAATAAAAAAGGTTAAATGGTTATGAAACCGCTGAGATTTTCCACTTATTATTCTTTGGTTTAATTTCAAATGCAATGCAAATGTCCTTCATTTACATTTTTTAGATATAACGGGTTAACCTTTGAAGGATTGCTTTTCCGATTCACTTAAAAGCTAAATCAAACCTCGCTACGAGTTCGGAGTAAATGTAAAAGAATAATTGTTCTAAGCAAGAGCTTGTAATGAATATAGAAAATAAGCATGAGCTTATTACTGAGGGTGCTAATTTAGTTTGTTTGATGATGTGAGGATGACAAACTTGTCAAAATGCAAGAGCACAAAGACATTTAGCTTATTTCTACCGCCAGGGTCGTTATTTGGGCGCAAGAGCCACATACGGGGTTTACGCGAGGCGCGCTTTGTCCTATTCTAGGCATAGTACTGTCATTGGTCAAGGTTTGCCGGTTTGAAAACTCATTCCCATCTAGGTCCCCGATTCTAACCGCACTGTGAGTACGGATTCGACTAAATGGTCCTACTTAGGTTTCGAATTTTCCTCGTAATGACGGTAAAGAGCTTCTAAATCATTTGAGTACTAAGTCTCCTTCTTGATGTTTCTTCGCCTAACCCTTTGTTGAAAGCCTGCTTGATACGTGCTTGATATGTTTGGGACATTATGCTGTAGGCCTCACGCTCATCCAGAGGACGAAGTTCTTCATACCTATCCCTCTTCCAATCGGCCTCCCATTTGACTTCTAGTAGAATACGTGCAAGGATGGTATTTCTAGCTCGATCAAGTTGTACAAATGACCCCGTAGGTCAAATAGAAAGGAGTAGCCCCATGCCCCCTGATGTGATACCCCCACAAAGGCAAAGGGTATCTTGTTTGATCCAATCTCTTATAGTTAATCAATCATTTTCTCAGAATTGTGACAACATTCTTGTTTGTCGTTCACTGCTACCGTTAGTCCGGGTCTATAAAGTAAGAGTGGTGATGCTTAATCTTGTATTCGCTAGCAATCGCTTCCTCACCTTGAAATGTGATCCATTATCGCTAATGATCTCACGCCAGGGCAAACTATATCGACGATGATGTTATTTTGTATGAACTTTGCCATATTTTGGCCGTAAGACTAGTGTAGTAGGCGCTTACCCATTTGGTAAATAATAATCGTCACGGGGAATGAAACAAACTTCCCGGACTTACGGCCAATATCTTCCGACATGTCAATTCCCCATGCATAAATGGCCAAGGAGATGTCATCGATGGTAGAGCAATGGGGCGAGGGGACGTTGTACATTCCTCAAGATTTGGCAATTGTGGCAATGTCTCACGATTTGATGCACCTGATTCCAGTGTCCAATAATATCCCAAACGCCAGATTTTCTTGCCATCACGGCCCACTCACGGAGGACCGTGATTCTCCGTCAGGGACTTCTTCCATCACCTTCGCCTCCGTGGAATGATCAAGGCATCGCAGACTACACCAAGAGGTGTTCTCTTTCAGATAATTCTCCTCGTGATCGTAACGTATCGGGAAGCTAATAGCGATAAAGACGTTGTCCCCTTTTCCATATCCTACGATAGTACCATTAAGCTTGAATTGTGGATTGCTTGGAACCGTGGTTCCTGAGATTTCTCTTCATCGGGTGATTTGATGGACATGTTCTGCTTCACCGCTGCTCGACACAAAGGCATTTCCATCATGTGATCCGGCATATTTATCAAATTTCGAAGTTTCGCAAGAGCGCTCGCAAATTGATTTTCCTCTCGAGGTAGGTGTAGGTATGTTACATGATCAAAGAATTGAGCTTACTGGGTTCTATCCTAGCCTGATAGGGTGCGAGGCTTTCACTGATTCTGGTTAATGAATCAATGATGAGTCCCCATGTTCCTGGGAGGTTCTTAATGCCTAAGCTGTATCGCCCTTGTAGTCCAACGAGACAAGCTCAGATTTCTGGCATTGTTTGTCACCTCAAGTCGAGCCTGACAAGACTGCATGCTCACCTTCAAGAGAAATGAGCAACACTCCTATCCCAAACCCTCTTAAGTTTGATGTCTCGTCAAATTATAGGTCCCAGAGTCTACACGCTTAAGTATGTCCTCGCTGAAAATGACCAAGTATCTATGGTTTAAAAGGCCATTGATAGGGATTTTCTCTAAGAATTACGACTGCCACGACCTTTTATAACTTTTAGTGGTACATATTTGAGGTCAAAATCGAGCATCAGAGTCCATTCTGCCATACGTCCGCGAGGACGGGTTTCTCAAGAGGTATTCGATCGGGTCCATTTTTGAGTATATCTTGACTGAGTAGCTACATAATGGCGTAGCTTCTTTTGTTGCCCACACAAGAGCGAGGGTATGTCTTTTTCGAGTCATGGAGTATTTTGCAACGATACCAAGAACTTACTTAGAGAGTAGATAGCTCTTCTTCATTCCTACTTTGAGCGCATGGCACCCATGGTCAAGCTTTCTGGGCCATCGTGGAGATATAAACCAAGAGGTTGATCTCGCTCGAGGTGGTATGAGTAATCGTGGTTTAGCCAATATCTCTTGATTCGGCCAAACGCTGACAATCATCATCCCACATGGTATGGTCTGCTTTTCTTGAGCTTTCAAGATAGGCTCACAAATCATCGTAAGTTTCGATATGAATCGACTTATATATCGTGACTTTTCCTAGAATCCTCGACTTCTTTTTTCTCTGCTTGAGGTCAGGCATTTCGATCGAGCTGATTTTTGAAGGATCTATTTCTATACCTCAAGCAACAACGATCCTAGAGTTTGCTTGATGTTACCCAAATGTACATTTATGAGGATTGAGCTCATGTCAGATTTCTCCGTAGCCTTATAAGAACTTGGTTGTTCGCAATATGTCCCTCTTTCCTTGATTTGACAATCATGTCATCTACGATACCTCAACTTCTCGGTGGCATCATGTCATGAGGAGTGTAGTCATATGCTGGGTATGTAGCTCCGCTGATCAATCCGAAACGTTACCACACACGATAGCAATAGGTTCCTATCGCGACGCAACGCGTCTTGCGTGATATCTTCCATGCCATCTTGATTTTGTTATAACCCGATATCCATCCATGAAGGATAGAATGCGTGGTCTGCAGATTGCCTACCAATATGTCAATGTGAGGTGAGGGAAGTCATCTTTTGACTTGCTTGTTTAAGTCCCTAAAGTCAACACAAACACGGATTCTCCCATCCTTTCGGGCAATGTACTATGTTAGCTACCCAAAATGTAATACTGAGACTTTGATGAACCTTTGGCTTTGAATTGCTTGTCAACTTCTTCCTTAATCTTTTAGAGCCCATTCTGCTCTCATTCGTCGAAGCTTCGCTTTACGTGCTGAAACCTGCTTAATCGGAATCCTATGTTCTGCACATATCCCCGCCGATCCTGGGCATATCTTTGTAGGGACCAAGCGAAACGTCTTTGAATTCATTTAGAGGTCTATGAAATCGCCTTTCTTGGTTGAGCTCAAGGTAGTCCCTATCCTAAGTTCTTTTTGTTCTAGTTCTGCCTTACATCACGGGTTCGGGTGTCCTCACATAGTCCCCTTCCCCTTCCCGTAGTATTTTTTGGCCACGAGGAGGTATTTCTGGCCAAGTCCGGGTCTGGTCATCCTCGATCATCGTAAATGTAATTGCACCAAGATAAACGCAAAGAGAAGAACTCGATTTATTCATATTAAGATTTTGAGTAAAGTTGAAACAAGCAGCCAAATCGATCCATGGTCACATATGCAAAGGACAGAATCGGGGCATTTCCGAACTACCGTGACTTACCGAGGCTGCTAGAGAAACGAAGGAATGGGGATGACAACAGAGTAGACTCTAATGACTTCTCTGACTCCGACTGACTGACCACTGACTGAACTCGCGTCTTCCTGCTTCTCCTTGAACATCTCTCCTTCTCCAGCCAGTTTGAAGAGTCTTCAAGAGTCTTCATTTGATAGATTTTCCATCCTTTCAGCCGCTTGTGCCGCCGTGATCAACGCCGGTTGACCGTCCTCAAGTATCATAGTAATGATCTCATCCTGCGCGCGGCCTTAACAAATCGATCTTCTCCAAAACAATAGGCTAAAAGCATGCTCGTCTAAGCAAGGTGCTTGACGGGTTTTGACTAGAAACTGCTTTCGGAGGAATGAAGTAGCAATCGTGAAAGATCTCGATTCCGCTAACTTCCTCTCAAGATAATGCCAAGGTTCGGAAACTAAAGAGTTCAACTTCCTTCTTGAACAAAGTACCATTTAAAGTAGGAGATATACCTCATTTGACTCCTCGTGCTTGCGATTTTGGACTCGAGCATTTCCCGAGAACTTCTCTTTGTGGGTTTGTACCAAACCAAGTGGTATTCTTTGGCTGAAAGGTTTCCTTGTAGGGTGCGAAGGTATTCTTCCGAATCGGGTTCAAAGGCATTCCGGGAAGTCCCCGGATTCGAGTACGGGGTCGACCTCACCAAGTTGGAGTAGGGATTATAGTATAAGGGTGCCAACTCACTTTCTATGACGCTTACACTTTGGAAGCCCCTAAGTTCGTGATATGGGATCCGCAGGACTCGATTGTTTGATCGCTTCGATTATTGGGTTTTGACGACGGTGACGAAGTGATCGGCCACAACTTTGCCATTTAGTGGGATCTTGATCTTTGATGAAGGTGATGTTACCGCTGAAGCATGAACCAAGACCTTCCTGCATATGTTGAATGAAGCTCATGTCCACTATTTGTAGTTAACCTTCGCCTTGATCGTCCCCGTGGCTATGGTTAGGTTAGCGAGTCCTACCACTTTTCGCCGTGTACCATCATATGCACGCACACCTTGATTTGTAGGAGTCCAATCCCACTTTTCATGCCAGTTTGTATGCCGCTTGGTGGGTACGACGCGACCGCAGCCATATCTACCAAGGTCATCGCACATTTTTCTGTATGCATGACAAAGGGATGTGATAGAGCAAGGTCAGTGACTACGCCAAAAGGTGGCAAGTCTTCATCCTAGAAAGTAATAGGATTACTTAGTTTAGGTGATTCTTGGAAGACCAAGTTGACTACATCTTCGGATGGAGTTACGTACATTCACTCAAGCAAGGCTGCAGTGAAAGCATGGACGCGGAAATGAGTCACACTAGTCAGCTGCATCGAAAGATCACCGTCTTCTCGACCGCTGAAAATGATCGCGGGGTCATCTTCGTCATTTGCGTGATGACGCTGGTTGGACCGCTTGAGTAAAGGTTTTGATACGGCGACCTAACGAGTTAGGTGATCCACATCTGCCCTACCATTTCGGGACTATTTTCGATTTCAGGGAGTTTTCAAAATGATATTCGCCCCATCATCATTGGCCCAAACCCCATTAATCGCGTAGCCTAGTTCCTCATTCTCATGATATCACCTTCTAGTCGTATGATCGATCGACCAGTTTATCGACCACTATGACTACTTCTCGATAGCTGACATTTTGAGAAGAAGACCAACGGTACACGTTCTTTAGGTATTGCGTTGATCACAAGGTCGCCATGCTTTCTAGTTCCCATACTTGTCTATCTACACTCCTCGGGCCTATACGTGATGGGCGCCTGGAAAACGGGTAGGGGAGATAGTGGTGAGAGAGCCTTTCTTTCTCAATTGCATGAATTTCATTTTCTTGGTGGAGAAATGGAGGTGAGCAATCTAAGGTAGATTCATCATCAGAATCACTAGAACTCCAAGAGTGATTCTTAGTGTTGTTGGGCTTACCTCTCAAGGAATTAGAAGCTCTACCTCATCTTCAATCATATCTTCAAGCACGTAGTTTCAACTTCAGAGCATTTTTCCTCGTGTCGTGCCTTTGCCTATGGTATCTCACAAGATGAATTTTCATCCCAAAACTTGGACTTCTTTTCGGGTTCGGGAGTAGGTCCAATGGGTTGAGTTTACCTTGCTTCATTAACCTTTTGAGCATATCGAGACGATCCCTAAGGCTTCTGAACTTCCGGGCTAGTTTTCTGGATGGTTCGGAGAAGGTTAACTTCGGCTTTTGCTAGTAGAGCCAGGAGGAAACGACTTGTGACCCTTGATATCCTCGACCTACCGCTTTGGGACAAGAGTCCTTGATGTCATCTTCAATTCGTCCCTAAAGATGTTAAGTCTTCGAAGGTTGATGTTTTGATATCTCAAATAAGTTGGTGTATATGGCTTGAGATTATCCACAAACTTTTCCACAAGAGTAGCTCATCCTGCCTTCAACTAGTCGAGTACTAGTCTTCCTCCACCTACTTAGAAAGCCTGAATCCTTCTTTGTCATTTTGGGTAAGAACCTCTTGAGTACGATGTCAGATTTGATCTCATTATCCGTGATATTGTTTAGAGAACTGATACAAGGCTGGGCCTTCCCAGTAGCGACCTTCAGTGATCTAAAGTGTAGAACCATTGCTTTGGGGATGGTGTCAAGAGATGAAGGAAAGATCCTTAAGAACATCTCGTTTGATGCCTTGATGACATGTAATCCTTGAAGGCACTTTGATGGGTTCAAAGGGTTCTCTGCCCTTGAACTTAGGATATCCGACATGCAGTTAGTTGGCAATTTGGAATTGACGGTTTCATACTTACGATTGTTTTCCCCTATAAATGTCATCCCCTAAGGTACATCAATTGCTCCTCTGTATGGAGTCTTTCTCACCGGGCATTATCCCGGTGAGAGGATTCTCATCCCTTTAGACTCGCCATCGGAATTACGAGCACTTCACTTTTGGGAGGCAACTTTCCTCTACACGTCAAAGATACGCCTTCGATGTGAGCTCAAGGCGTCGAGGTTTGTTCTGGGTAACTTGCATTTTAAGGCTAGCGCGCAGATTCGATCATTACTATCTTGAATTTGCCGAGATTCGCTTTCATCACTTGATCCTGCATCTTGAAAACTGGATAAGAGATCGGCGACTAATCAAAACACGATCGACCATTCTATCACACTTTAAAAAGAGAAAAGTTTTGACTCTTTGAAGTGGTGCCATCAGGTTGAGTGAGTTTTTGAAGAAAGACAAGGTCTTTGAAAATGTGTCCTAGTCAATCGTTAGTGTAGTTGAGGAGTGACTGAAGAGGTTTTGAAACGGCTTTTGGTCTAACTTTGACACGACAAACTGACGAGTTTTGACCGGATTTTGCGCTAATTTTAAGGCCTTTTTTCAAATTTTGTTTGAAATCGGGGTTTGATTTTTGAAAATTCACATGATTTTGTTTAGAAATGGTGATCATATAAGGTTTACACATTTATACAAGCATTATAACAGGATGCTGAGTGCATTTAAAAGGGTTTTGGTTTAAAGGGGGGTTGCCATACCGAACCATCAAACCCGAAGTCTGTGGAGAGGCTCGGACCAAACAAGAGTAAGGCCGATTCCTAGTCCATTTCCTCAAGTAGTAAAAGTCCTTGATACAAACAAGAGTAAGCATCATGGTATGGATGACGCCAATCGCTATCCATCCTTAGGCCCAAATAAGAATTAGACCGCTTAGACGGGGACGATTGGTCGAATGGTTTGATCAGCCTGGAAGGTCAATAAAACGTCCAGAAGACCGAAGTTGAAAACCGACAATTGTCTTTGTACAAACTTATTCCCTAACCTTGTTCAAGTTTCACCCTTAGCTACACGTAAAGGTATTATCCCCATGAGTCGCTAAATCAGATACGGAGCGCCACTGGGCGCTTTGGTGAAGGTCGAAACAAGCGCTTGCGATTTTGTATGGAGTCGCCACCAATTTTTATGGGAAATTGAACCGCTCAATACCTCGTACGCATGTCAAGACACAAAGTAGAGACATGAACACTAAGAATCGTTATTCTTAGCATTCTATGTCTAGAATGACTCGGGGATGCCAATGAACACCGTTGATTATAAGTTAGACTAATGAAAATTAATTTACATCATAGGCAATTGGGTCAAAAATTTACCGATTTTAAAAACACAAGCAAACGAAGAAAGAAATACAGTTGAGAAAAATGAAAATAAAAGAAGGAAAATACCTTAAACGGATGATTTGAGAAAAGAATAAAAGAATAATCAATGAGTGAGTAATATGATTAGTAGTAGATTAATACGTAAACTAATTACACTAGGTCAAGGCAAACGGAGTTCGGTGATTTAACATCTCTCGAACAGCGCAACAGATCGGCTACTGAAGAGGCGCAGCAGTTTGCCGCGTCGTTCTTAAGGGTGAGTTCGGGCCGTGAAGCCGAACCAAATCGTTAATTTGAATCATAATTTAATGACGGGATTAAAATATTTTACTTCCGGACGGGAAGTGATTAATAGGTTAATTACGAACGATGGTCATAAAAGCCGGCGAAAACATGGATAGACGAACCGAAACGGATTATTTACATGAAATTATGATGAAAGCGAAGAACATTAATGAGTCCTCTATCAAATAAGTCAATTAGTCTAAATACTTACTTGATATACAAACTAATATGCATATACAACATGAATAAACAAACAAACTATATCAATGACGCACCTTAAACTCAATATGAACAAATCGAATCTCTAAAATCCTGTTTGAATTTTTATGACTAAAACCCGTAAATACGGATTATTTAGATTTAAGTTTGATTTATGATGAATTAAAACATGCTAATGATGAATGACTATAATATACATGTGAATATTAAAACTATTACTGAATGAAGAATTAATGACTTAAACAAGCAAAAGAAAAAGATTTGAATACGAATTACAGAGACAAACGAAGAAGAAAAGAGTAGAATCGCGCAAAACGACGGCAGGAGCAGCAGAATCGCGCTTCCTTCAAGAGTTGCGCAAATAGCTTGTCGTTATTCTTCTCGGCTTTTGCTATTTAATCGGAAATCCGCAGTACTGGCTTTTAACAAGGGGTTTTAGAAATCGATTTTAACGGTATTTTCGATGTGAATCTTACAATTGACAAACGAGCAAAGTAAAAATACAATA